>NC_133324.1:338607328-338808975 GCF_042186555.1 Aquarana catesbeiana | reverse complement strand
GAGTAGGTGTATTTCGGCACCGGCGGCGCCATTTTCAAATCGCGGTCGGCGATTTTGAAGTTATCTCCCTAATACCTAATAAGAATAATACCCTAATAAAGAATAATACCTTAATAAAGATAGGGCATTGTTTACTCCCACTTGACACAGTCCGCCCACGTACCCCCCCCCCCCCCTACAGTATGAAGGATAGTAAACTGGCCCCTTATTTAGAAAGTTTAGAAACCCCTGCTCTAGATGAAAATATAACTAATTGTAGTAGTGGTTGTGTAGTTGTACAAGTGTACTAAGTTATATGACATATGCATAAAACATACAAATTTTTTAGACTCTAATAATAGGAAAATGATGTTACATCACTTTAACAGAATGCTTTGCCCAAATTAGGATAACCACCTTGCAGTATCTCACCAAATATTACAGAATCCTATCCTTTTATAGAGGCATGCCACTTATCCAGATTTACATTTCAGATCAGAAAGAAATTAGATTTATTCACTACAACATTGTGTATACACAGGTCTTATTCCATATTTGTACAGAAGCTTACAGAATTTACTTTCTGAATAGTAATTTACATAAAATTAGCTATCATCTTGACATGAATGATTGGTATTTGCACAAAGCATCATATCGAAGGCTAATGAGCATCATACCAGCATATTTAAATAGCACAGACAATTTTACACAGCACTTTATAGATATAATATACATTCACATCAGCCCCTGCCCTCAAAGAGCTTACAATCTAAGATCTCGAAAGCAGACCATATATTGTAAAAAAATTTCCATTCAACCAGTAGGTTAAACAAAAAAAGAAATGTGTAGATTCCCCCAACAACACACTTCCCTCAGCACTATTGTGTCCTGCCGGCGGGTAGCCATCCCCACTAGCAAAATACAATGATCAGTGTAGCCAGCTACAGCCAGAGGCACTGATCATTTGGGGAAAACCTGAGAGGCCAATTGTACACAAGTCAATTTATAGATTGACTTGTGTACAACCAGCTTGCCCATATATGGATCAAAATTCAACTGGTTCCTAATGAACTTCAGTCCATGTTTGGCCAGCTTTACTCACATTCATACACATACTAGCCAATTAACCTATCAGCGGGTCTTTAGAGTGTGGGAGGAGATCAGAGTACCCAGAGGAAACCCATACATGAACATACAAACTCTGTGCAGTTAGTGTAATGGTTGGGTTTCAAACTGATAACCCTAGAGCTGCTAGGCAGAAATGATAACTGCTAGGCAGAAGTGCTAACCACTTCAGGCCCATATACACGATACGAAAATCGAAAGTAAAATTTCGTCCGATGAACATTCTGACAATTTTTGGATCGTTACAATGGTGCTTTTGACAGCCCATTCCGGTTTTTCATCAGACAGAAGCTCGATGAGCAGACTATAAAAATTTGTACGTGAACTCAACGTCTGATTTTCATTTAATTAGCACAGTTTTTGTACGAAAAAAATAGTAAGCAGAAGACTACGCATGCTCAGAAACGAAAGAATACATACAAAACTAGCCAACACATTACGTCACCTCTGAAGTTGTATTCTGTCACACGAGAATTTTCATATGGTGAGTAAACCCTACACTTTCGACATGAGACTAGCATGCAACAAAAAACGGATGTTCGGTCGTCCGAAAATCTGATCGTGTGTATGGGGCTTTAGCCACTGTGCTGCCCTCTTGAAGGTAATCTTAATGTCCTTAGTTGAGTGGAGGTATGTAGGACTGAAAACATGATTTTTCCTGACAATGTATGGTAGTGTAAGAAGAAAGACAGCACAGTTTCTTCTATGTAGTATGATTTTCACATTCCAATGGAAAGACCATTACTGAGAAGACATCATTATGATTGCCCTGTCAGCTTATTGCTTGTATGTCCCCAGTTGGAGGTATTTTGCTTTTCCTTGACCCCAAAAATGTTAACAATGCACTTTTAAGTTTTGGACTTCCAAGAATCAAAATGATTGACTGTACTGGGGAGTAGGCATAGATAACTAGCAAACAGACAGAAAACCAAATACTGTTAACATCAAAAACAGCCATGATCAGCAATATCTGAGAAATGTAAAAACTAATGTAAAGAATAAGAAGAGAGCTGACAGTGCGTGCTGCAGATACGCTGGCTTCAACACTCTGTACACTCATGCCTCCAGCGTTCTTACTGAGATGTTTTGCATGGACACAGAGGGACTTGATTATCAAGATATTTGCAAAAGCCACCAGGATAAGAGGTATGCAGCAACCTATAATACTGGTGACCAGCAAGTACTGAAGACTCATTTGTGGTATTCCGTATTGCACAGTTGAGTTGTCAGTGAGATTACCATACAATTGAACCAAATATTCATCCTTCTTGATATTCCAAGCTACTGGGACACTGATAATGAGTGACAGCAGTACAGAGGAGAACAGCATCCAGGGGACCACATCAGAGATGCTTTGCTTTAGGCGCATGAAGAATGTTTGTTCAAACGTAACAAGCATCACATAGTAGAAGCCACAGAGACAGAAGGTAAACCAGAAGCTGGAGAAGATTGTGAAAAGCAGAAGGACGGAGAAGATGGCAAAAACATTGTCAGAGAAGTAGACATTACTCCATAGGTAGAGAACAGAGTCATTAGCTGCCATGCTAAACTGATAGGCAATATTGAAAAGGCCCAGGGTAAAAAGGATCAGTTCTCTTGGGTTAATGTTCCTACCTTTAGCCCTGTCCATTCCATGAGCTACAATAATAAACGAATTGGTGAAAAATCCAATCACAGTGCTAATCCCTAAGGCACTAAGTGAGAGAATAACAAATGAGGGCAACATCGTGTTTTCAACTCTGCTTGGTTTTTCAGTTTTCCATTTTCGTAGCTGTACTTCTCTGGCAGTTGGAAATACCTGGTAGACAATTGTTGGAGCCATTAAGATTGAAGACCAAGAAGATTTGAGTTTGAATATACATTGTACAAATTCTGGTTACAACACAAAAACAGAGGTAGCTGCTCTGTCATTTGATGCCTTAATGCATGCAGTAAATATTGTTGCTACAAAAATCTTATGAATATATATTTTTTTTATTGTTTTTTCTGTTTAAGACTATACCTCTATAAAGCCAGCCATACATGGCTTGAAACTGGGTCAGCTTAGCATGGGCTGGACGAATGTTAATCCATGTATAGGCAGGCTGGTTGTACATAAGTGGATTGATCAATCCATCGACTTGTGTACAACCAGCCTGTTGGGTTTTTCCAGAATGATCAGTGCCACCAGCTATATATTATTATTATAATACAGGATTTATATAGCGTCAAGAGTTTATGAAGTGCTTTACAATATAAAAAGGGAGACAGTACGGTTACAATGCATAAGAGCTGGTTGAACGAAAAAAATGCATAGTGTCAAGAATCTTAGGTCCCAGTAAACATCTGTAATCTCCCATATCCGTATGCAGTAGATACACAGGGATTGATTTACTAAGGGAAAATAGGCTGTTCACTTTGCAGAGGAACAGCCAATTTGCTCCCCACAGCTTAACGAGCTGAATGAAGTGAACTTTTATCATCTAATAACATGCAAACACAAATGCTGTTTTTTTTTTTTTCTTTTTTTTTGCATGTGATTGGGTATTTATTGCAAAGTTAAACTTCAACAACTTTACTAGGCTGGGGAAAATTTCCTTGCAAAGTACAACTTCTATTGCAAAGTGAACAGCCGATTCACCTTTAGTAAATCAAACCCCAGTCTTTGAAGGGTGGGGATGACTTAAGGTGTGATCATTTGGTATATTAGTACTGACATGGGTTCAAGAAATATAGTCAAATTAAAGTTTGGGGTTGCAAAAAAAAAAACAAATAAACATTTATACTCACCTCTATGCTGCAGCATCTGTGTGATGCTGCAGCTGTCCCATGTCAGCTCTTGGAGTGGAGATAAGTGACTGTCAGTCACCGCTCTCCACTCTGCCCCTGCAGTGCTCACTGGATTGCAGGGCAGGAGAGGAGGCAGGCACAGATTACTCCATCTCTCAGCCACATGCTGAGAGGTGGAGCCAGCTGTCAATCAGGCAGCTGGGTGGATCCCGACAAAATGGTTGGAATCTTTCCAGAGCCTGGAGCTGCTCTGCCATGTTAGCTGACAGCGGGCTTTAGCCAACTGTTGGCTGATACTGGGTCATAGGAGAGCAAAAGTAAGTGTACTCCTGTGGCCCATAAGAGAAGTATGGCTAAAAAAGCATTGGTCATACTTCTGTTTTAAAGATTTTATTGTATTTATTTTTTTATAATTCATTAGTTAGCATCTGTTTTACGGTTCAAGGTAAAAACATCAGCTTTAAGGACCCACACACCCTTGGGCTTTAACTTTTAACTTTTGCATTTTAAGGTACATTTGCACATGTGCCATTGATTTTAATGGTGCTAGTTCACATATTTGCATTATGTTGACATGTATTGACCAATAAAAGTGTTTTTTTTTTTGTTTTGTTTTTTCATTCAGCAGATTTTGCAAATTCCGGCATTTTCCTGCTTAATAGACGATAACTTTTTTTTAATTTTAAACCATAGTTTGTAGCATAATGCTTATGTAATATTTCATTCTAACAAGATTATCTAACAGTATGGATTGTTGTGCATTAAATTTAACGGATTTTCCTAATTACTCACCTGCTTGTATGTGTAAATAAAAATCACAATTGCAAGTATACCATGTGAGTTTGTAATCAGATGCTCTGGAAGCAAACTTAAATGACAATATTTATGGCTTAATTCAGCTCCTTCTGATTCCAGGAATTCTCCCAATAAATCTTTCAGAACGCCATGTGGTAAGAGATTCTGGACAGCAAATGACGCGTGTGAGCTCAGAAATGCTTGGACATTGATGACCAATAGTAGATCACTGATTCCAAGTGTGAAATACAATGAGATCTTATAGAAACACCATGACCTGTAATTACATAAAGGAGTTAAAAAAGGAATGTGTGATATTTTTCAATCTTTGTTAGTTAATTCCTATTGTATTATTACCATAAAACATAAATATGTGTCTGATATAAAAACAAAACATATCTAAGTCCTTTGCACTAATTACCCATAACAGATAATTAATAACATAATGTTTTAGTAATATAGGGGCCAGGTATACCCCCCCCCATACCTATAAATACTTTCGCCTCAGTGCAGTTAAAATGATAATATACTAAGAATATACTAAGAAATAGCTCTATCTTTAAAAAAAAAAAAAAAGAAATAGCATTGGCATGCTTTCATATATGCATAAAGAAATTTTATGAATGGCATATGCTTGCACTTTTATTGCAATATGCTTATGTTTGAACTTTTAAATAATTTCAAACAATAAATTGAACTATTGGGATGTAAATGGGCTTATGTAGTACTTTGAAATTTTTTGTTTGTCATATTTGGGGTGTTGGTACACAACAGAAGCTTGAAACATTATTGCCATGGTAATTTTTTTTTTTTAAAGCAGACTTTGCCATACAAAGGCAAATTTAAACGTTTTTTTGCTAAAAGAAAAACAAAAACTATTCTGGGAAGCATGAGTGATATTACATTGCCTCGTCAAAGCCTCTTGGGGTGGCTGGATGCCTCAACCAAGCCTCTAGAAGCACCAGGAGGTCAATACAGGGCAGGGCCAGAAGGCCAATGTGAACCAGTACAGAAGCTTAAAAAAAAGGTACTTTCTTAGTTAAATGCATATACAATAAATATTTTGATTTTATCAGTAAAATCACCAGTGGGTGTTTGTTAGTTTTTATTGATCCAGCTTTAATTCATTTTATTAAAAATCAACAACTTGAGTCACAAATCTCCTTTGCTGCACTAAAGGCCCTCTTTAACATTATACTTGCATCAGGCAGGCTTGGTACCCCAAGTGGATAATGGCGCATCTCCAGCTAGTGGTACATCCTTGACATCCAGTATTCCATGGATATGATTACTTGTAAGCTTTTAAGTTACAGCTTTACTCTCCCTGCCTGTGTTTGTACAATAGACTTATGGGTAAAATGAAAAATAAAATAAGAAAAAGTTTAAAAAAGAAAATCTGTAATGAATTTTACCAAAAATAAAAATACATTTTAAAAAAATGATGGTGGGTAGAAATATGTTTTAATTTAAAGCTGAACTCCAGCTTTTGTTACACTTTACAACAGGGGTAGGCAACCTCGACCCTCCAGCTGTTTTGAAACTACAAGTCCCATGAGACATTGCAAGACCCTGACAATCACAGGCATGACTCCTAGAGGCATGATAGGATTCATAGTTTCAATGCAGCTGGATTGCCTACCCCTGCTTTACAAGCTGGCCCAAAGAAACTATGTCCCTCACTAACATTTGAAGCTGTTGGATGTGCTGTATAAACTGTATGTAGCTGAGGCTATATACAGCATGCATGTCATGTACCTGGGTGTCATTGAACCAGGATGCTCCTGGTTCCACAGCTGCAGCCTTACCTGTTGTGCCACTGGGGAGCTCTGGAGTTGTTCTAATGTTCTACCAGCTTGATGCATTGCCTTAGACCAGTGGTTCTCAACCTCTCTAGTGCCATGACCCCTTAATAAAATTTCCCAAGTTGTGGAGACCCCTAACCATAAAATTATTTTCATAACATCGGTTGTCAGCACTCAAGGCAAGACGAGTAATTTGTGCCCCTAACCCACGGACATTTAGTGCTCCCTGAGTCCCTTCCACTCGTACAGTATTAAAACCCCTTATGGTACATTTTAGGATGTACCACTCTTTCACTTTGTTCCCCTTTCTTTCCCTTTTATCTCTCTCTATCCTAATTTCTTGTTTTTTTCCCCCATCCCTCTTTCTAGCCGTCTTTCTTGTTCTTTCTCTTATTCTTTCTCCCCCTTTTTCTTTGTTCCTCCCCCTCTTTTCCTCTCCCTTCCATGTATTCTCTATTTTTATTCCTTCTCTTACTCCTTGGTGGGGAGATGGGGGGACTGTAGTGGGGACTTTTAATGGCAACTATAATCACAGGTAGTGTTACTCACTGTGTCTCCGACTTTGTGGTGTCTCATAGCAGTGACACCTATGCCGAAATCAGGACATAGGGTCTCCTCCAGACAGTGGACGGCTGCGGGCTCCAGGGACAGCCCTGCTGGGCGGCCACAAAAAGGCTGGGAGAGCGGTGCGGGTTTCAGAAACAGCCAAGGATTTGGTGACCCCTGGCAAATCATCATTTGACCCCCAGACTTAGGTCCATTGCCTTAGACTCACTAGCCCCACCTGCTGCCTGCTGCCACAATGTACAATTAAGCATCCAATAAATAGCAGCACTTCCTGTTACTCAGTGACCGTTTGTGTGGACTAGCTCCCTGGGTGTATTGATAGCTCTGTGATTCTGATTACCGTGTATGAACTTCTGCCTGAATTCTTGACCACTCTCTAGCCTGCTGATTTTGTATGTCACCGCCAGCTCGTATATGACCTCTGCCTGCCTGACCACTCTCCGGATTTAGATTGTGTACCGCTTTGTCTGATATGTTGCCGACCTGACCTGACCTGCCTAACTAAGTTTTCGCCTGAATCTTCAGAACACAAGCTCCACTTCAGACATTACCTACCACAGGTACCTTACTTTACAAACTGGCCACAATGGCAGTGGACCCTGCTGAGATTGTTAAGGCGATTTTGGATCAGGGACAATTGATTGAAGCTCATGAACAGCATCTTTCTTCTATGAACGCTAAGCTAGATGAACTTAGTGCCATACTTAAGTCTTGTTTGCCTGGTTCCTCTGCACTTGTCCAGACTCCAGCACCTGCTTCTGCTCCAATCCAACCCGCCTCTTCTCTGCCACCCAAACTTCCCTTGCCTGAAAAATTTGGTGATGATACTGAGGACTAGGGATGTGCCCGATGTTTGAGATGAAAGTAAGTTTGTCTCGAACATTGGGTGCTTGTCTGTTTGCCGAACAACGAACATTATGCGGTGTTCGCGGCAAATTCGAAAAGCCGCAGAACACCGTTAAAGTCTATGGGACACTAACATGAAAAACCAAAAGTGCTAATTTTAAAGGCTTATATGCAAGTTATTGCCATAAAATTGTTTGGGGTCCTGCCCCAGGGGACATGTATCAATGCAAAAAAAGTTTTTAAAACAGCTGTTTTTTCAGGAACAGTGATTTTAATAATGCTTAAAGTGAAACAATAAAAATGAAATATTCCTTTAAATATCATGCCTGGGGGCTGTCCTTAGTATGCCTGTAAAGTAGCACATTTTTCCCGTGTTTAGAACAGTACCGCATCAAAATTACATTTCTAAAGAAAAAAAGTCATTTAAAACTGATCGCAGCTGTAAGGTATTGTCGGATCCAGGCAATAGAGATAAAAATCATTGAAAAAAATGGCATGGGGACTTGGGTCCTGCTCCAGGGGACATGTATCAATAATACTACAGCAAAATGACATTTATAAAGGAAAAAATGTCATTTAAAACTGATTGCGGCTGTAATGTATTGTCAGATCCCGGCAATATAGAAAAAATGGATAAAGTTAACCCCTCCTCCGCAGAGACAATAGATGGGATATGTGGAAAAAATGATAAGGAACCAATAGCATAATCCTGTTTATTTTAAAAATTAAAAAATACATATGTCAAATGGCTGCTTACAGTAAATGTGCCTTGATCCAGCACTGGGGCTGCAAGTGTGACTGTTGTTGGAAGGTGCCTCACGGCTAGCTCCCGTAGCTGGCGTGCGTTCCACCATCCTAACTGGAACAACCAAAGGGAGCAGAGGTGCCTGAAGTAATGTGACCAAGTACCGCCACTAAAGAGGCAGTACTTGCCCCAGTGCCGGGTCAAGGCACATCCAAAGGGCCTGATAATGGCCTGGGGGGGAGGGGGGGCCATGTTGTTTTTTTTCAATTAATTTTTTCTATATACCCAGGATCCGACAATACATTACAGCCGTGATCTTTTTTTAATTACTTTTTTTTTCCTTAGAAATGTCATTTTGCTGTGGCTGTTTTTAAAACTTTTTTTTGCATTGATACACATCCCCTGGGGCAGGACCCAGGTCTTCATACACTTTTTATGGCAATAACTTGCATAGAAGCCTTTAAAATTAGCACTTTTGATTTTTCATGTTCGTGTCCCATAGACTTTAACGGTGTTCGCTTGTTCGTACAAATTTTTTGCATGTTCTGGTGCGAACCGAACCGAACCGGGGGGGGGGGGTGTTTGGCTCATCCTTACCGAGGACTGCAGAGATTTTTTAAACATTTGCCGTTTGCATTTCTGCAACAACCCTGGGACTTTCAGCACTTCCTCTGCCAAAGTGACTTTTGTAATTTCATTGTTAAAGTGGAAAGCCCTGGAATGGGTCTCTCCTTACCTGGAATGCAACGATCCTGTGCTGCAAGACGCTGATAGATTTCTGGCTTCTCTCTAGGCTGTATTTGGAAAGCCAGATAGAGCTTCTGCAGCTAAGTGCTCACTTTTAGACATACAGCAAGGTACCAGGACTGTGGCACAGTATGCTATTGAGTTCCTTAGCCTGGCTGCTGAGACTAATTGGGACTCAAGGGCATTACGTGCAGTTTTCCGTAAAGGTCTTACAGATCGCATTAAGGATGATTTGGTTTATAAGGATTCACCAGAAGACCTTGAAAAGTTCAAAGAGCTGTGTGTTCGTCTGGATGTCCGGTATCATGAAAGGGGCCAGGAGAGACTTAGAACTTGCAAGCTTTCTAGGCCAGTTTACCGTTTGGCCCCTAACTTCCAAGCATCACCTCAGCCTGAACCTGAAATTTAAGTTGAGTCCAAGACACCTGTATAACCCATGGAAGTCAGCCGTCTTCACCTAACAGAGTCAGAGAAACAAAGGAGGCGTGCTTTGCGTCTATGCTTGTACTGTAGACTTAAAGGACATTTGTTATCTGTCTGTCCTTCCTGTCCAGTAAAAGGCAGGGTCTAACCAGTGTTGGAGGAGCTGGGTTAGACATTACAAGTACTTCCTCCAAGACCAAGATTACTGTACCCGCAATCTTCCATTTAGCCTCTAAACTTGTCTCCTGTGAGGCCTTTGTGGATTATGGAGCCGCTGGCATATTCCTGGATTACACTTTTGCTAAGGAAAATAACATCCCATTTGTTCCCAAGTATAGACCCTTGAGCATCACCACCCTGAATGGACAATGGTTGGGAGATGGCCTTGCAAAGTTTGAGACTACAACAAACCCCCCTTAGGTAGGCAAACTCCACAAAGAGGGTGTCGTCCTGTCTCTTATTGATTCTCCACTTCTGCCTGTTATCCTTGGTTACCCATGGTTACAACAACACAACCCTTCTTTTGATTGGGTAAATGGAGAACCAACCTCTTGGGGGCCTTCCTGTTATCTGAACAGGCTGTCTCGACCCGCAAGACTTTCTGCTTGTCTGTGGCCATCCCTCCTACATTGCCTTGTGAATTCCATGGATTTGCAGATGTATTTTGCAAGCAAAATGCAGAGGTTTTACCTCCACATCATTCCTTTGACTGCGCCTATAATCTGATTCCTGGAGCACCTCTTCCCAAAGGAAGGACCTATACCCTGTCACTGCCTGAACAAAAGTCCATGGAGGAATACGTCAAAGACAACTTGGAGAGAGGCTTTATCCGCCCCTCTCCTTTTCCAGTAGGGGCAGGTTTTTTCTTTGTTGAAAAGAAAGATGGGGGTCTTCGACCATGCAGGGTTAAATCAGATCACCATAAAAGACTCCTATCTCTTGCCTTTTATTCTAGAATTGTTTGACGTCCTTAAGGGAGCTGTTATCTCCACTAAGCTGGACCTCCGAGGGGCTTAAAATCTGATTCGAATTAGAGAGGGAGATGAGTGGAAGACAGCATTCAACACCCGTAATGGACATTTTGAGTATCTGGTTATGCCATTTGGACTCTGTAATTTCAGTAACAGTTTTGTGATTATCTACTTGGACAACATTTTAATCTTTTCCAAGACTCAACTAGAGCACATCTCACATGTAAAACAAATATTACAGCAACTGAGAGAAAACCACCTTTACGCAAAGATTGAGAAATGCAGTTTTCATCAAAACCGCATACCTTTCCTGAGATACATCATAAGTGCTGTCGGTTTCCAAATGGACCCACAAAAACTTTTTGCTATCTAGCTATGGCCCCAACCGACCACTTTGAGGGGGCTCCAAAGCTTTCTAGGGTTTCCGATTTACTACAGGCTCTTCATCAAAGGTTTTGCCTCTATTGCTGCACCCCTTACTGCTATGACTAGGAAATGTACAAATTGCAAAGTGTGGCCCCCAGAAGCAGAATCAACTTTCCAGCAATTAAAAGGCATGTTCAGCAAGGCTCCAGTTTTTCAGCATCCAAACCCTGATCTCCAGTACATAGTGGAGGTTGATTCCTCTTAATTAGGAGCAGGTGCCATGCTGTCCCAGAGACAACCTAAGTCCGGTAGAATCCATACAGTGGTGTTTTTCTCTAGAAAGTTTTCTCCAGCGGAGATTAATTATGATGTTGAGAATCGAGAACTACTGGCTATCAAATTGGCATTGTCTGAATGGCAACATCTTCTGGAAGGGGCTCCCAAGCCTTTTTCTATCCTAACTGACCATAAAAACCTGCTGTATCTTCAGACATGAATTCACGTCAAGCTTGATGGGCTCTGTTCTTCTCCCATTTAAATTTTTTTCTTTCTTATGTCCCTGGGCATAAGAACAAGAAACCTAATGCTCTTTCCAGACAGTTCACTACTTCTGAAGAAGATCAACTCCTACCGAGCAGTATATAATTCCACCTCACAAAATTGTCACACAGATCTCTACGGCTCTTTCCCAACAGTTACAAGAAACCCAGAATCATGCTCCTCAAGGTTTGAAGATACCACCAGGTCACCTGTTCATAGCACTCAGCCTCAGAAAAGTGTTATCTGGTCATCCTAGTGTCACCATCAATCTTAAGACCTTGCAGCGTCATGTTTGGTGGCCTCACACCTCACAAGAGATGTTACCGACTATGTGGCTGCCTGTCCAACTTCTGTTGCTAATAAACTACCTTGCGCATTGCCTACTGGGCTATTACAACCACTTCCTGCACATTGTCTGCCTTGGACCCATTTGACTATGGACTTCATTACAGAGTTACCCAAATCCGATGGCATGACTGCTATATGGGTCATTGTGGATCACTTTTCCAAAATGTCTCATTTTGTACCGCTCCATGGATTACCTACAGCAGAAGCACTGTCTACCCTCTTTCTTTCCCATATTGTGAAACATCATGGCATACCTACCAATATCATCTCAGACCGCGGATCCCTATTTGTTTCCCGATTCTGGAGAGCGTTTTGTAAGAAACTGGGAGTAACGCTCTCACTCTCTACCCCTCATCACCCACAAACAGATGTTCAAACCGAACACCTGAACCAGACCCTTGAAACCTATCTTCAACATTATGTCAACTTGTTACACTCCAATTGGTCTGAGTATTTGTCTGTGGCTGAATTTGCCATTAACACAGTGCTCTTCATACCATGGAACACTGGAAAAAGATTTGCTTTTTGCTACGGAAGTCAGCAGGCAAACATGCACTTTTCTCCAACAGACGAAGATGCCATATACCTCCATATGTGGTGGGGGACAGAGTTTGGCTGTCTACCAAATACGTGAGACTGAAACAATCCTCTACCAAATTGGGTCCTCGATTCATTGGTCCTTACAGAATAATTGCTCGAGTCGTGCCAGTCTCCTACAGGTTGAAATTGCCCTCCTCTCTCGGGATACATCCTGTGTTCCATGTTTCTCTCCTCAAAAAAGCAATTTTCAATTGTTACTCCAGAACTCAACAGCTACCTCCTCCTGTTCTTGTTGATGGACAACATGAGTTTGAAGTCTCTAAGATTCTGGATTCTAGAAGGCGGGGTTGTGGCCTACGGTATCTGGTTCACTGGAAAGGATATCCCATCACAGAATGTCCCTGGGTTCCAGCCAAAGATGTGCATGCCTCTGCTCTTATTCAAGACTTCCATGCCTCCTTTCCTGCTAGGCCCCCAGAGGGATCCACTGGGGAGGGAACCCTGTCAACTGCCTGGTTCCACAGCTGCAGCCTTACCTGCTGTGCCATGGGGGAGCTCTGGAGTTGTTTCAGTGTTATCCCAGCTTGATGCATTGCCTTGGACCCACTAGCCCCACCTGCTGCCAGCTGCGGACAATGTACAATTAAGTAGCCCGTAAATAGCAGCACTTCCTGTTAATCAGTGCCCGTTTGTGTGGACTAGCTCCCTGGGTGTATTGATAGCGCTGTGATTCTAATTACCGTGTATGGACTTCTGCCTGAATTCTTGACCACTCTCTAGCCTTCTGATATTGTACTTCATCGCCAGCTCGTATACGACCTCTGCCTGCCTGACCCCTGTCTGGATTTTGATTGTGTACCGCTTTACCTGATCTGTTGCCAACCTGACCTGACCTGCCTAACTAAGTTTTTGCCTGAATCCTCAGCACACAAGCTCCACTTCGGACACTACCTACCACAGGTACCTCACAATGCAGGACTGTGTTCCAGGTGTGAGCCAGGACCTTCCTGTCTGATACTCAGAACACAATGGAGTCTGTCTGGTGGCACTCAGCCATTTATAGAAAGCAATGAATTCTGGCAATGAATACAAAGCTTCCTATGATTAGCTGAGTCAGAGAGGTGGACTGATGATGTCACAACTTCTAACTCAGCTGATCAGAGGAAGCTTTGTATCCATTTTAGAATACATTGCTTTCTATGAATGGCTGAGCATGGCTTAGGCAGAGCCTATTGTGTTATGGGTAATATGGGTATGAGACAGGAAGGTTTTGGCTCGTACCTGGAACACTGTGTGGTATGCTGTATGTAACCTCAGCTACATACAGTTTATACAGCACAACCAGCTGCCTCACATGTTAGTAAGAAACATAATATGTAAAGTGTAACAAAAGCTGGAGTTCAAGTTTCATATGAAAACAGTGTAACAAAGCAAAAGTGTCAACCACATAGCCACTATGTCAAAGAAGTCCGACGGACTCGGTCAGCGCTTGTAAAAAATGAGTACATAAACCAAGTGATCAAATATAAAAATTAATCAAATCTATAAGATCAACAAAAAGTCCGCAAGGTATTAATATTAATACCTTGCGGACTTTTAGTTGATGGTTTTAGTTGTGGTTTTTATATTTGATCACTTGGTTTATGTACTCATTTTTTACAAGCGCTGTCCGAGTCCGTCGGACTTCTTTCACATGTTGATCATTGATTTCTACCATTAAGGAAAGATTTCTTAAGGCAGCAGCTGTTGCCATTCAGTTTGGCTTAGTAATAAGTATATTGGTTTCACATTTCTCCTGAAGCGCTTGCTGTATGGATGTATCATACTACATTCACATTATCACATAGCCACTATGTTGATCTTTTTCTGTTACATGTACAGTATCTCACAAAAGTGAGTACACCCCTCACATTTTTGTAAATATTTTAATATATCTTTTCAGGTGACAACACTGAGGAAATGGCACTTTGCTACAATGTAAAGTAGTGAGTGTACAGCTTGTATAACAGTGTAAATTTGCTGTTCCCTCAAAATAACTCAACACACAGACATTAATGTCTAAAACGCTGGCAACAAAAGTGGTGTACACCCCTAAGTGAAAATGTCCAAATTTGGGTCCAATTTGCCATTTTCCCTTACCGGTGTCATGTGACTCGTCAGGCTCGGTTCACACAGGGATGACTTGTCAGGCGACCTAGGTCGCCTGACAAGTAGCGTCCCGTTCAGTACAATGGAACTGTTCTAATCGGAGCGACGCAAGTCGCTCCAAATTAGAAAAAGGTTCCTGTACGACTTTGGGGGCAACTTGGGGCGACTTGCATAGACTTCTATACAGAAGTCGTTTTGCAAGTCGCCCGGGCAGTTGCGACCTGCAAGTCGTGCCGCCTCTGGTGTGAACCGAGGCTCAGTGTTACAAGGTCTCAGGTGTGAATGGGGAGCAGGTGTGTTAAATTTGGTGTTATCGCTCTCACTCTCTCATATTGGTCACTGGAAGTTCAACATGGCACCTCATGGCAAAGAACTCTCTCAGGATCTGAAAAAAATAATTGTTGCTCTACATAAAGATGGTATATGGTATAAGAAGATTGCCAAGACCCTGAAATTGAGCTGCAGCACAGTGGCCAAGACCATACAGTGGTTTAACAGCACAGGTTCCACTCAGAACGGGCCTCACCAAAGAAGTTGAGTGCACATGCTCAGCATCATATCCAGAGGTTATCTTTGGGAAATAGACATATGAGTGCTGCCAGCATTGCTGCAGAGGTTGAAGGGGGGGTCAGCCTGTCAATACTCAGACCATACGTTGCACACTGCATCAAATTGCTCTGCATAGGGCTGCTTGTGTGCTGCAGGCACTGGAGAGCTACAGTTTATTGAGGGAACCATAAATGCCATGTACTGTGATATACTGAAGCAGAGCATGGTCCCGCAGGGCAGTATTCCAACATAACGACCCCAAACACACCTCCAAGACGACCACTGCCTTGCTAAAGAAGCTGAGGGTAAAGGTGATGGACTGGCCAAGCATGATCTCCAGACCTAAACCCTATTGAGTATTTGTGGGGCATCCTCAAACAGAAGGTGGAGGAGAGCAAGGTCTCTAACATCCACCAGCTCCATGATGTCATCATGGAGGAGTGGAAGAGGACTCCAGTGGCAACCTGTGAAGCTCTGGTGATCTCAATGCCCAAGAGGGTTAAGGCAGTGCTGAAAATAATGGTGGCCACACAAAATATTGACACTTTGGGCCCAATTTGGACATTTTCACTTAGGGGTGTACTCACTTTTGTTGCCAGTGGTTTAGACATTAATAGCTGTGTGTTGAGTTATTTTGAGGGGACAGCAAATTTACACTGTTATACAAGCTGTACACTCACTACTTTATATTGTAGCAAAGTGTAAGTTCTTCAATGTTGTCACATGAAAAGATTTAATAAAATATTTACAAAAAATGTGAGGGATGTACTCACTTTTGTGAGAGATACTGTATATTATACCTTTTGCTGTCTCTGAACAAGAGCATATTCCAGCAATGGTTGTTGGCTATAGAATTTGTTTTATATCTTTCCTCAGTACAACAGTTAAAAAAAAACAAGGAACCAAATAACAAATGTGATGTACAGCATATTATTGTAAGCTCTGCCTAATATAATTATTTGATGCACAATATATTACATTACAAATAATAATGACCGTGTCTTTGGTGTAGACAGAAAAAAATGTTTTATAGACTTACTTTTTGTAAGCAATCTCTAATGCTTTATATTTGGTTGTATAGATACATTGATATCCAGGTCTTGTAAAGAGTGAAAATATCTCCTTGGTTTTATAGTTGTCTTTATTTCTGGATAAAATAGACTTTGATTGGTATATTGTTGTTGCGAAGGAAAGTATTACATACACCGATAGCAGTGTATAGCAAACCCACAATACATAGAACTTGTTAACTGGGCCGTGGGAGTAAGATAATGTCATGTCGTTCCACGCATGCAATCAAGGAGTACACCCAGGTGATGAGAGCAACAAACAGGTCGCTACAAGACAAACAGTAGGTTGTTGCAGTGTTAGACTCAGTATTCTGAGCTCATTGGTAGTAACAGTGTAAGACTATAACAGGTAGCCTATAGTGCATGAGCACAAATACTTCACATTTTGCATGTACTGGCATTATATTGCACCATAGCTTCATCCACCTTTTTCACCTAAATACATAATTCTTCTGGCATTTATAGACTGGGTTAATTTTTGGAGCATGGAAGGGTCTGACTGCATGTCAACCAAGCAATAGGGTACTGAGTAGCTAAGACATAACAATATGAAATAGAATATATATTTTAGATTTAGTGCAATAACATTAAGTCAGCTGGGGTTGTTGGTAACAGTATTAGCTTCTCGCCATGTCTGTTATTGGTAGACTTATTTAACTATTCACAACTGAAAGAAAAAAAATTCTCTTTATTGTAACCATGGTAACAGTAATCGATTTGTAGATGGCATATTACAAACTCCTCATTTTCTTTTCCTGTTAACTGGCTTGTTACCTTCCTGAAATTTGCCTGAAAGTTTAGTACACAATATAATAGCAAACTGCAAATATAATTATAGCAAAGGCAGAACTTGCCTTTCATTTTAAAGGAGTTGTAAAGGCAGAAGGTTTTTTATCTTAATGCATTCTATGCATTAAGATAAAAAAAACTTCTGTGTGTAGCAGCCTCCCCAGCACCCCCCAATGACTTACCTGAGCCGCATCTCTCTCCAGCGATGTCCATGAGTGTCTAAGCCATCCAGTACACTCCTGATTGGCTGAGACACACATTGGCTACCATGGCTGTCAATCAAAGTCAGTCAGCCAATCAGGGGAGAGAGGGGGCGGGACCAGGTCAGGGCTCCGTGTCCGAATGGATACATGGAGCTGTGACTTGGCTCTGATGCCCCCATAGAGAGCTGCTGGCTGAGGGGGCAATCGATAGGAGGGAGGGGCCAGAAGCAGGAAAGAGGGACCCAGGAAGAGGAGGATCCGGGCTGCTCTGTGCAAAACTAACTGCACAGAGGAGGTAAGTATAACATGATTTTATTTTTTTTAACAAGACTTTACAATTACTTTAACTGAGCAAGTGCATTGCAATGGATGTTTTTAGTAACCCCAAAACAGTAGCAATAAGGATCTGCAATACAATTAAATGAAATCCTTGTAATGCATATAAATAACATTTGGATGATTGTTATTTTCAACAAAACTGGAATTTCCATGTATGTGCTTGATCCATAGTACTAATGAAAAATATTACTTACCAGGGAGAGGACCTCAAACTAGCAGGAGATAAATGCACGTTAGAAAGTATTATTTGACAGAAAGAGTAGTGGATACTTGGAGCACACTTCCAGCAGACATAAAGGGGTTGATTTACTAAAGACAAATAGCTCACTTTGCAAAGGAATTTGCCCGAGAGCATAGTGAATGAAGTGAAGCTCTGCTGACTTCCATCATCCAATCACGTGTAAGCAAAAATGCTGTTTTTATTGTTTTCCTGTCATGTGATTGGGCATTCTTTGCAAAGTGAAACTTCACCACATTCACTAAGCTCCGGAGAAAATTACTTTGCAAAGTGCAAGTTCTCCTGCAAAGTGAACAGCCTATTTCTCTTTAGTAAATTAATCCCAAGTAGTTAATTACCTTGCTTGGTATAAACATAGATCTATCCTCAAAGACAACGAAAAAGGCAACCTGGATCAAACTTCTGGTCTTTTTCTGCCATCAATCTTCTCTAAGTCTATGAGATTTTATGCTGGAAACGTTACCAAATACACTGCAACTAGGCATATACACATCCCACTAAAATGCAGAGATGTGAATGCAGTCTATAATTACCCCAACTTTTCATATTCCTGATGTGTGTCTGTTGTACCATGTACTTGTGTTATAAAAGTCTTTCTTTCTTTGTGTGAAATACCTGGTGATCCTGCCAGTCTCCCTGCTTTCTTAATTCAAACAGACCACACTAGGCATGACAGCACATCCTTTTCAGCATGGTCAGTTTTTTGGCTGTCCTGGGAGAACAGCCTGTCTGTCCTCCAATGGTCAGAATTGTGCTGATACAACCCCCTGCACAGCCATTTACTGGGGAGATCAGTGTTCTGCTGATCTTTCTCTACCCCCACCTCTCTAAGCCCCTTATGCAACTAAGAACTGAGATTATGTGATCACTTATAAAAAAAAAAAAAAAAGGTATTTATACAGTTTTTTTTTACAGTGTGTGTGTGTGTGTGTATATATGTATGTGTATATATATATATATATATATATATATATATATATATATATATATATATATATATATACATATATAAATGTTTTGCTGTTCATTGCAATTTTAAACTGAATGGATTGTTTTACATTACAAGTCAAGGGTTCACATATACTTTAAACCATTCTGCAGTATTTTCATGTTGTCCCGCTGTGGGTGCAATAGTGTTGGATCCCAGCAGAGCCTACACTGAAAAGTAGCAGCTCTAAGATGATGGTGCCAAAACAGATCCACGTTGTGTGCTGTCATCTTATTGTATCAGTTTTTGCTGAATGTGTTTTTTTTTTTTATGAGGTTATCCTATATAGACTGTTTTTATATACAGTATATTTAATGCAATTAATTCAATTCCTAAACAACTGCCCTCAGATGATAATTGCCATCTTTTTTTGTGTACAATAAGCATGAAACATCCAATTTGATTCTAGTATGTGCAGCATATCACCTATAATTCTTTATCTTCCAGGGTTGGGGATAGGTGTTGTGCATACAGACATAATACTGCCTTACCCTGAGCTGAGTTAGTAAGTTATCTGCAGAGTAAACTCCAAAGAATAATCATCTGCAGAGTGCCAAGGTTGGCCTTCACTTCAGCATGGCACAGAGGTGTCTAAAATGTTGCTCACTTACCTATTTTAACTAGCTGGATCATGTCACCCCTGTAATTAAAAGGGAAGCTACAGGTGTTTATCATAAGCAATATAATTATTACTTTAGCATCCCCGACGTGCAGACAAATGTAAGGTATTGGAAATAACAGTTATTTCTGTCAGCAGTTTATTCTACAGGGAACCCAGAGAGGTCAGTGAATTACCTGCAGGCACTGTGGACCAATTTAATATTGATATGTTATACTCAGCAAAATGTGTTACTTTAAGCAGCAAAATTCCCTGTTCAGATGAATCAGTCAATTGTTTCCTATTAGAAGTAATTACTAGTATAAGAACAGCTGCACTATATCTCTGCATATACATTATATACTGTATAGATATCTATATATCTATATCTATATCATCAAAGAATCAAAAATCACATTTTGTTGCTTGGCGGCCTGAACTGAAGACAGACACAGTTTTTGTTCTATTCAGCTGTATTTATTTAGTGCAGCCTATAACATCCAAGGAAAAAATATAACACCACCATGTCAGAAGAATATTTTAAAAAATTTCAAAAACAGAGTTACTGAGTTGGAAAAAGTATCACCCCCACTCCTAAAAATGACTTGTAAACTCAATCAGGTGTAGCTAATCACCTTCTCAATGGCACACAAATCCATTTGACTGTCAACTGTGATCAGCTGTAGTCATTTTGATTAGCTCAGCATGAAAAGAGCTTTCCTGGAGCATTTCAGTCCCTGGTAGTGCAACTGAAGCAAACAATCAACTATGGGTGGCAAGTAGGGATGAGCCCGCAATTCGAGTCGAATGTAAGGTATGACCCCACCCTCTTCTGACGTCATGTAACGTCAGGGTGGGCGGGGTCACCCATTTACGTCACTGGGTGGCCCCGCCATCAGCTATATAACAGCTGTCAATACAGAAAGCCTGCAGTCAGCCGCAGCCTCCCATGGAGGCGGAGTTTTTTCCTTTTTTTTTTTTCTTGGTCCATCGGACACTGTGATCGAAGATGAATGGACATCGCAGGACCCTTTTTTTTTTCAATGAAGGACTTGTCCCAAATTGTCTACTGTAATTTTTACCATTTTAACACTTTTTTTGGTGTATGTGTAGGGGTACAATGTACACATTGGAGGGCTGGGATCTGGGGGTCCCCTTGTTAAAGGGGGCTTCCACAGTCTGATAAGCCCCCTGCCTGCAGACCAACCACAACCACCGGGCAAGGGTTATGAGGATGAGGCCCTTGTCCCCATCAACATGGGGGTGTTTTGGGGGGACCCCAAAGCATCCTCCCTATGTTGAGGGCATGTTGCCTGGTACGGTTCAGGAGGGGGGGCACTCTCTCGTTCCCCCCATTTCCTGCGGCCTGCCAGGTTGCACGCTCGGATAAGGGTCTGGTATAGATTTTGGGGGGACTCCTACGCCATTTTTTTTTCTACATTTTGGTGCGGGATTCCCCTTAATATCCATACCATACCCAAAGGGCCTGGTAATGGACAGGGGGGGGGACCCATGCCATTTTTTTTTTATCTATATTGCCGGGACCCAACAAAACATTACAGCCGCAAGCAGTTTTGAGTGAAATTTTTTTCCTTTAGAAATGTCATTTTGCTGTGGTACTGTTCTAAACATGGGAAATATGCGCTATTTTACAGGTATACTAAGGACACCCCCCAGGCATGATATTTAAAGGAATATTTAATTTTATTGTTATTTAAGCATTAGTAAAATCACTTCTCCGGAAAAAAAGTCTGTTTTTAAAACTTTGTTTTGCATTGATACATGTCACCTGGGGCAGGACCATATGCATATAAGTCTTTAAAATGAGCACTTTTAATTTTTTATGTTCATGTCCCATAGACTTTTTAACGGTGTTCGCACAAATTTTTTGCCTGTTCGCAAGTTCTGGTGCAAATTGAACAGGGGGGTGTTCGGCTCATCCCTAGTGGCAAGGCACTGTCAAAAGATCTCCGGGATAAAGTTGTGGACAGGCACAAGTCAGGAGATGGACAAAAAAACATTTCCAAGGCTTTATCAATGCCTAGGAGCAAAGTGAAGTCTATTAAGAAGTGGAAGGTATTTGGTACAACATAGACCTCCCTGGATCAGGACGTCGCTCCAAACTGGATGAAAGAGCCAGGAGGAAACTGGTCAGAGAGGCTACTGAGTAGGGGTTGGATAATGTTAAGGGGTGTTCCCTTACCGAAGATGGCAGCAGCAGCACCCGACAGCCGAGGGATAGATCAGCTTTGAGTGCCGACATCGCGGGTGCCTGGACAGGTAAGTGTCCTTATTTTAAAAGTCAGCAGCTGCAGTATTTGTAGCTGCTGACTTTAAAAAAAAAATTTGGCGGACCTCCACTTTAACTGTATCCTTGCTACCAAGAAGTTATGGACATTGATTGGGCTAAACTATACGATCACACCTATATCACGCCTAGAATACACTTAACACACACCCATATTTTATGCATATTCATAAGTATAAAACTGTATAACCTGTAGATGTACTCTCAGAAACACTTTCACTTTTACTCGCTTATAGTAGCCGAGAACTGTGTTGTATTTCTCCATGCAGTGAATAAAAATGCACCTATTTGGATCTACTATCTCATCTGAATGTCTTGTTTTGGAGACTCCCAAACTGGATTTAACAGAATGGTGCCTGCGACTCGGATCCACTGGGCTCCCGGCCGGAGAGACATGAAATTCACGTTGAGCAGACAAGTGGCCACGGTAAGAAACTGTTATTCTTGCTTATTCTGCTCTCTGTGGCGAGTAATTAGTCAGTGTCTGGGGTCCATTGGCTGAAGGAGTCTTATACTGTTGATGAGATGGTGAGATTAAAGTAAAATTAAGAGTAAAAATTAAGAGTAATGTTGATGTTACACAATTTGACCCAAATAACTCCTTTACATTACCTGTTGCAGAAATAATAGAGCCAATAATAATTATCAATGTTGATGTTTTGTTTCTATGCTTGGGGTGTCAATAGATTTATGAGACTTCTGAGAAGGTCTGACCAGAGGACTTTAGTAGTGAGTCTCGGTGGTGAGTAATGCAGGCCTGTGTGGCCAAGTGTAATAAAGTGCCATTTGATGGCTACTGTGTGTGGCCCATGAGAAATTTTGGGTGACGACCCACAAATTTTGTAAGTAGAGACTCGAGAGTTAGGACTCTAAATTGGGAGTATGGCGCTCCCATGGATCTTTCAAGCTGGGAGAGGTAGAAGTGGCACAAGTAAAGTAAGTAATATGACAGACATGGCAGACAGATGTGAACAGTGGTTAAGAAATGACACCAAGACTATTATAGGCTGGACCAAAACAGACCAGATCCAATACCAGCAGAAGAAGTTATGATCAACTTGGATTTCTGTGTATGTTAATGTTTATGGCAGATTGACAGAGTTGGATAAGGGGATTAAATGTGTACAATATTGGATTTTTGAAAGTATGCAACGTGATGGAACTTTAACTAGTTATGAGCCTGTCAATGCTTTTCTAATGCAGTACTAACTTTACTGCCATAATAAGGAAACAAGGATTTGAATGGGCTTTGTTAAGAGAAGTGTGCAGTAGCATTGAAGCCCAGAGAGAGGAGAGAAAAGAGAAGACAACAGACTTAATGCTTTTATAGCTTAAGATGAGGTTCAAGAAGATACTGGGGGTTATTTACAAAAGGAAAATCCACTTTGCACTACAAGTGCAAACTACAAGTGCAAAGTGCACTTGAAATTGCACTGAGAATGCATTTGGAAGTGCAGTCGCTGTAGATACGAGGGGGACATACAAGGAGAATAAAAAACAGCATTTTAGCTTGCACATGATTGGATGACAAAATCAGCAGAGCTTCCCCTCATTTCAGATCTACCCCTCAGATTTACAGCGACTGCACTTCCAAGTGCACATTCAGTGCAATTTCAAGTGCACTTTGCACTTGTAGTTTGCACTTGTAGTGCAAAGTGAATTTGCCTTTCGTAAATAACCCCCAATGTGTTTTTCAAAGAGAAAACAGGAAATGTTTAAATTATAATAAAATTAGGCATCTTGCCAAGAAGCGCAGATAGCAAAGAACATTGTGAACAAGATGATGATGAAGGCAAAGATGGGACTGGTGCCAGTACTTTAGCATTATGTTCAACTGAGAGATGTCCAATTTGTCTGAACAGTCTTTGCCTGGAGGTTGGCTTTCCAGAATATTGCTGTCACATTTTCTGTATATTCTGCATTCTTAAATGGTGTGAAACCTCCTCATCCTGCCCTGTTGACTGCAAACCCTTTCAAACCGTATATAAAATAGATCCGGGTGGTGGATGCACCAAGATCCATGTTGTGGCAAGAACACAAAAAGAAAACTGCAGCTGCAACCTGTGCCAGTGGTGCTGTACAAAAGGGAAGATATGCTTTAGAATGGATGTTATGAAGAAATATGCAAATTAAATCTTGAAAACAGCACGAACAAAACATTTGTCATCAGCAAGGCTAAGCAAGTATGAAGCAATACTGCTTGAATTAGGAGAAATAGAAGTGAAAAGATGTACTACAATCAATCCTGCCAGCTTTTTCCTAGAGAGAGAAGACTTAGAAGAGGAGGGTGACCACATATGCTTAAAACTTATGGAAGAAGAAATGCAGCAAATCTCCCCAGTAAAGGACACTCCTCTTGAAAATTCTGATCCTGTTTGCAGAGGGTTCACCCCTGTACAAAGATGGAGTCCCAAGAATGGCATATGCAGTGACAACAATGGAAGAAGGTATTGAGACCAATCTACTCCCTTCATCACTTTCAGCATAGGTTGCTAAAGTGGTAGCACTCACAAGAGCCTGTGAGACCACAAAGGATCAAACAGCCAACATCTACATTGATAGCAAGTATGCTTTCGAAGTAGTCCATGATTATGGACCCATATGGAAGAACAGAGGATTCATAACTGCTGCAGGAGAACCAATTCAAAACTGGAAATATGTTCAAGAACTTTTTGAAGCAGTCACCCTCCCAAAAGGAAGTAGCCATCCTGAAGGTCAAGGCACATACTGGAGAACAAACCATGGAAGAAAAAGGAAACCAGTTGGCTAATCATACTGCCAGGAAGACTGTGGAAACACCAATGGAAGCAATCATGACCCTAATCACAGATTTTGCAAAGGAATAAGAAGAATCCCGTAACAGATTGAAGAAAAGGAAGAGAACAAATACAGAACGTGAAGGAACTGATTAAGAGATTACAAGAATCTGCACCCGATGATTAGAATAAAATCATGTAAAGGGACAGAGCAAGGAAGGATCAAGATGGACATTTGTGCAAGGAATATGTGTCCCACCTCAAACGGAGAAGATGATCATGCAACTAGCCCATGGCCCGAGTCATGTAGGCCCTAAGGCAATGGAGAGAAACATAAACAATGCTGGTTGGTTTATTCAGTACTCTAGAAACGCATGTCAAGACTTTGAGGGATGCATAATTTGTGCTAAAAATAACCAAGGAAAACCGACCAGAGTAACACAAAGATATTTGGCCAAGCCACTTTTCCTTTTCCAAAGACTTCAGATTGATTACATCCAATTGCCCAAATCAGGCCAATATCAATATGTTTTGGTGTGCGTAGACATGTTTTCAAGCTGAATAGAAGCCTGTCCGGTGGCTAAAGCAAATGCCAAGACAAGAGCAAAGAAGCTACTTTCTGAAATAATATGCCACTTTGAAGTCCCTGAAACCATAGAGAGTGACAGAGGAACACATTTCACTGGACAGATCATACAAATTATATGCAAGGACTTGGCAATTGCGCAGGCCTTCCATGCCCTTATAATCCTCGGAGTTCAGGGTGAAGTAGAATCAAACGGTATTTCTATATACCTGTTTTCATTTACTTAACTGCTTAAAACCTCCTGTCTTGACTGTCCTTAAAAATCGTTCCTCAAAGATACTTCATAGTTAATAAATACATGAAAACGAATATCTCCACATTGCTACAGCAAACATGAAAAAATCCTTCAAGCTCGGTATGCAATGCCGGTAAAATGTCCCAACATTCAACATCCCCTTTAAATCTCAGACAACTCAGACTGTCACTTCCTGTTTTTAACCACTTCAATACCAGGCACTTAGATACCTTCCCGCCCAGGCCAATTTTCAGCTTTCAGCGCTGTCGCAATTTGAATGACAATTGCGCGGTCATGCTACACTGTACCCAAACAAATTTTTTTATCATTTTGTTTCCACAAATGGAGCTTTCTTTTGGTGGTATTTGATCACCTCTGCGATTTTTATTTTTTGCGCAACAAATAAAAAAAGACAGAAAATTTTGAAAAAAACAAGTTTTTCTTTGTTTCTGTTAAAATTTTTTGTAAATAAGTATGTTTTCTTCTTCAATGACGGGCACTGATATGGCTGCACTGACGGGCACTGATACGGTGGCACTGATGGGCACCGATGAGGTGGCACTGGTATGTGGCACTGATGGGCACTCATAGATGGCACCGATGGGCACTCATAGGAGGCATAGATGGGTACTCGTAGGTGGCATTGATTGGTACTTATGGGTCGCACTGATGGGTACTTATGGGTGGCACTGATAGGTGGCACGGATGGGCATTGATGGGCACTGATAGGTGGGCACTGATGGGCACTGATGGGCACAGATGGGCACTGACAGGTGGCACTGATGGGCACTGACAGGTGGAACTGATGACACTGATTGGTGGCATTGCTGGGCAGAACTGAAATATAATGGTGCCAATCAGTGCCCATTTGTAGGCACTGATTGGCACAGATTGGGCACATGTGGATGGCCATGGGGTACATACCTGGCCATCCACATGTTGCCCCCTTCCCTGGTGGTCCTAGTAGCATCCCTGGTGGACCAGTGTGGTCATCTGAGGGGGGCTGTGCTGATAAACAATCAGCGCAGACCCCCCCTGCCAGGAGAGCCACCGATCGGCTCTTCTCTACTCGCGTCTGTCAGACGCGAGTGAGGAAAAGCCGATCAACTGCTCTTCCTATTGTCATCGTGATCAGTCGTGATTGGACACGGCTGATCACGTGGTAAAGAGCCTCTGCCGGAGGCTCTTTACCAAGATCGGTGGAGTGGTGTGTCAGGCTGACACATCGCTCCACCGATCGCCGCGATGCGCGCCCCCGCGGGAGCGCGGCGGCATGTTATCGTGCTGGATGTCATATGACGCCCAGTCAGGATAACGGAACCACCGCCCGGCCATTAATCTGCTATAGGCTGGGCGGGAAGTGGTAAAAGCACTATTTTTTTCTGCATGTCATTTCTTTAAAACTGCTCTGAAATCAGCATGTACGATGGAAACTTTCATTACTAAATAACTCCTCTCTCTCTTCACCTTCAAACTTAACTTACCTTCCCCTCAACAATGTAGGATGTTTTTATTAAAAAAACCTTTAAACTACTCACTTACTAATCTCATCCCACCCGTAGGGCGTTCTCCGAACACTCCCTTACCTTACACAAACCCCCTTCCAACTAACACATTCCTTCACAAGCTTCAAAAATACCATTCTCTTTACCTTCAAAGAGTCATCAAACATGTTTAAACATGTATCTAAACATGTTCTTCAAACAATTACACATCTTGCAAACAAATTAAGCACTTATAATTCTTAAGCTCTATAACCAAAATACTAGCTAAGGGAAGGGGAGAAGCCACATTATTCAATATAACAGTACTCACCACTTCCACGATACCTAAACCTAACAAGGGAAACTTACTTCACTTAAAATTAATTTGCCCCTCTTTGGACATCATATACAACAGTGAAAACAGGGGTACAGGGCTGCCTTACCCCTTACAGCCCCATATCCCACACAACAGATATCTTATACTTTTATGTTGCAAATGCGATAGACAAGAAAAGCCAGATAGAGCAAAAGTTTGTGGGTCCCGGTAGTAATTGCCTTATTACATCCTTATCTTATTCTCCTTTACCAAAAAGGAGCTTAATATTACGTTTTAAAACTTCTTACAGACTTACCTAAAGCCAGGGGCTTCCCAGAAGCCACACTACATTTTAAACTTCTTAAAAGGTTTACCTAAAGCCAGGCTTCCCAAAAGCCACTTCTCAACAGGCATGGTCCATCTCACACTTCTCTTTTTTTTTTTTTTTTTTTAAAGACTAAGGTTTTATCAGAGCTGAGGCAAGAATAACCTTACCACAGGTGAGCCTTACCTAAAGTCAGTCCTAAATCCAAAAATCTCAGCAGTGCCTCCAAACTGAAGTGGAATCAAATGGTATTTCTATATAACTGACAAGACCAGCTAGGTATAATCACGGCAATTACCACACTCACAAGACCACTCTCAGTACTGAGGAGACAGCTTCTTGATGAACACAAAAGAGATGACTGCAAAGTCTAAATGTTCAAAGCTATCTGATTTAATCCGGGGCGTTATACAATATATATACGTTATTACCAACAAATCATTGCATAGAACATGAGAGTGATTTGATACAGAGGTGTACATTTCACATCATTACATATCATTAATTATGCCATCTGCTTTCATGACTCATAGTCATGGGTCCTGCTTCCCTGTTTTATGTCTCATGTCTCATTACACAGGAAAAGGCCCAGACATCTCTTACCACAAAAGCTTTATATAGAAAGATGCTGCTGTAAGCTATATTTTCCTATATGTGTGCTTTATAGAGAACCTGTTATTAACTAGTTGACTTTCACTAGAGTCTGAATATACAAGTTAAAATATATGGATCCAAAATGGAGTCACCTCTGCTCAGTCATATAACTACACAGGGAAGGTAGAAAAATATAGTAGAATCATTAAAGACAGGCTAGCTAAATGAATGCAGGAAAAGGGAAGACGAGTCAGTAAAGAAACAATGGCCAGAACTGTTGCCTCTGGTTCTTTACAGCATCAGGACTACCCTACTTATAAGTCAGAGAACTTGAGCCCTTATGAGATTTTGTTTTCTGGGCCCACCTAAGACAGGGTTGTTTTTTTTCACATTAGACTGCTGTAATGTATAATGATTTTTGTTTTTTATGTATTTGTCTAATACAAGCAATTAACTGTGATGCACACGCTTGTTTTTGATTCAATTCCAGATCCAGATCAAGTAACTGGAAAACATGATTTACAGCCAGGTGATTGGGTCCTAGTAAAAGAACATGTGAAACTATCTTTGGGACCAAAGTTTGAAGGACCCTTCCAAGTGCTCCTGACAACTGCTACAGCTGTAAAGTGACGTGGATACACGCCAGCCATTGCAAGAAAGTACAGCTAATTTCAAAAGATGAGTAAACTACTGTTATGCATTTGCTTGATCTTAGCAGTCAAGGCTATAGAGGAAGATCACCTGTACAAATTACACATGCTAACAGGCATAAGGAGTAATTTGAGTAATTGCTAGATATGTTCACATGGGCCAGACAGTTAAAAAAAAAAAAAAAAGGTACACACCTAGTACCCATTTACTTCCATGCTGAGTTTAAGCATTTGCAAGGCTGCCCAAAAACTAGTATGACCAGAATATCACAAATGTTCTATTATTGTGAAAATACATTTAATGCTAAATATAACTTAAGGCCTTTGGGAATATCCCCTTGTTTAGTAAGGGAAAGAGGTATACAATGTGACATTATGATAGGAAATATGACAAACTCAGATTACACTTTGTTTAGAAATGGTAAATTTTCATGGATTCAACAGATTTTATTTTTGTCCTCATAGGAATCAACGTTATAGGACTGCTTGTTTATTTTTTCAGGTGTGCTAAATGTGAAATACAAAAGATTACTACAATGACAGTTAGAACTGAGAAAGATAAACCCAAGGAAGAGATAGCATGTTATCAGTCAGATTCGTATTATGCCAAGATGGGTGATATGAATGAGTAAAGATATGTATCCACATACACCCTAAGAAGAACTTTGCTCCACTTAGATGTGAAGTAGTACTGTGAACTCTCTGTTATCATACTAGGTAGGGAAGATATGTTAGTGACCCCTCCATAGGGGTCAAGAGGAGGGAAATGAGAACCCAAAAAGCTGCTCAAAATGACTTCCTTATCAAAACCAGTCTGAACTGACCAAATACTGCTGAAATCTATTTTTTTGCCAGTCACATGATGTATACACCCATTTAACTGTTCCCTTGCTACTAAGAAGATATGGACATTGATTGGACTAAACTATACGATCACACCTATATCACGCCTAGAATACACTTAACACACACTCATATTTTATGCATATTCATATGTAAAAAATTGTATAACCTGTAGATGTAAGCTCAGAAACACATTTTCACTTTTACTCGCTTATAGTAGCCGAGAACTGTTGTATATCTCTACTGCAGTGAATAAAAATGCACCTATCTGGATCTACTATCTCATCTGAATGTCTTGTTTTGGAGACTCCCAAACTGGATTTAATACTACCAAGAGGACTACAGCAACTCAGTTGCAAGAATTTATGACAAAGGGTGGTCATTGTGTGCATGTGACAACAATATTACAAATTCTCAAATGTGGTTTGTATTGGAGGGTTGCAAGAAAAAAGCCACTCCTCAAGAAAGGCCACCTGCAGTCACAACTGAGCTTTGCCAAAACACACCTTGAAGATTCTGAGGCCACATAGAAAACGGTGTCCTGGTCAGATGAGACTGAAATTGAATTATTTGGCCTCAACACCAAACGATATGTCTGGCGGAAATCCAATACAGTTCACCATCCAAATAACACCATTCCTACAGTAAAGCATGGAAGTGGTAATATCCTGTTTTGGGGGTGTTTCTCTGCAGCAGGGACTGGAGCACTTGTCAGGATAGAAGGAAAAATGGATGGGGCAAAATACCATCAAATTCTTGAGGAAAATCTGCTGCCATCTGCCAGAAAGTTGTCAATGGGAAGAAGGTTTACCTTCCAACGTGACAATGACCCAAAGCACACAGCAAAAATGACCACATAGTGGTTGAAGGAGAAAAGGGTGAATGTCCTTGCATGGCCTAATCAGAGCCCAGACTTCAACCCAATTGAAAATCTGTGGAATGACTTAAAGACTGCAGTCCACAAATGATCACCATCAAATTTAACTGAATTTGAGCAGTTCTGAAAAGAAGAGTGGGGAAATATTGCAAAGTCTAGATATGCAAAGTTAGTAGACATATCCCAACAGACTAAAGGCTGTACTTAAAGCAAAAGGTGGTTCAGCAAAATACTGACACAAGGGGGCGATCCTTTTTCCAATTTCAAATTTTTTTCTGACATGTTGGTGTTATATCTTTCACTTGGATGTTATAAGTTGTACTGAGTAACTACAGCTGAACAAAACAAAAACTGTCTGTCTTAATTTCAGACTGCAAAGCTAACAAGTGATTATTTTAAAGGTGGGGGTGATTCGTTTCTATATCCACTGTATATAAAAAAAAAGGAGTGAGAGAGAAATTTAGATTGGATTGTAACAAGATTTTATTCCATACGTATAATAAAAAATGAAGTTAAATTTTACATATAAAATGCATTTAAACTTTCATATTTTTGGATAATAAAGTAGTATGGAAACGGTTGTTGCATTATTGTTACTTTGAGAGCAAGTCTATTCAATATTTCAGGATTTGGCAGGTAATCAGTGTTGAAAATGAATGGGAATGGTAAAGATTCAAGAGCTGCTCTGTATTCTCACTGATGAGATTGTGGTTTAAACATTACATCATTGTATGGTCAATGTAAAGCCATGAGCTGTGCCAGTAACAGTTGTGCAGTGATGTTTAAATAGAGCTAATGTTGTATAAAAGTAAGTAGAGCCTCCTGACCAGCAAGCAACCTGGTAGAGACAGAAGGGACATATTTGTAAATTTTACCTTTTGGGTCTATGACATCACTTCTAGAGCTACATTTGAATCTTGGGAACCTCTGTCTTTACACTACCTCAAGGTTATTGGATTTATGATCCTGCTTAAAGTGTATGTAAGTTGATCTGCTTTAGTTGGTGGTGTTTCAGTGTGGAGGTGTTCAGTCTTATTTGGGTCGTCCCTTGCTATAACGCAAACATCAAATTTAAATCTAAACATTTTGTCACAGACTTGCAAATTTTGTATAAATGAGGATGGCGCGGTGTGCAACAAGACTTCCCTGATGACAGGGGACTGTCCTTAAGCCCCAATACTATTTGAAAGCTTTGTTTCAGTTTTTTTATTATTGTTATACAGGATTTATATAGCACTAACAGTTTGAGCAGTGCTTTACAATATAAAGAGAAACAATACAGCAACAATACAATTCAATACAAGAGGGTTAGGAGGGCCCTGCTCCTGCGAGCTTACAATCTAGTAGGGAGGGGCTGGTGAAAAAAAAGATAGTAACTGTGAGAAATGAATTGATGGGAGAAGTAGAAGATTCAGGTGTTAGCTGAAGGCAGGGTAGATCTCCCTGAATAGATTAGTTTTCAGGGACAGAGTAGGAGATAGCCGGACAGATTGGGGTAGTGATTACCAAAGGATGGGAGAGGCTCTGGAGAAGTCCTGGAGACAAGCATGAGAGGAGGAGACAAGAGAGCAGGGCGTCTTGGGAGAAGTGGAGAGGACGGTTTGGGTGATATTTGGAGAGAAGATTGGTGATGTAGCTCGAGGCAGAGTTGTAGATGGCTTTGCATGTTATTGTTAGTGTTTTGACTTTTATTCGTCGGGCAATGAGAAGCCAGTGGAGGGATTGGCATAGAGGGGTGGTGGACATTGAACGGTTGGTAAGGTGGATGAGTCTGGCAGTAGCATTCATGATAGACTGAAGAGGGCATAGCCTGCAAAGAGGTAGGCCAATGGGGAGGGAGTTACAATAGTCAAGGCGAGAGATAACAAGGAAATGAATAGGTTGCTTAGTGGTTTCAAAAGTTAAAAAAGGACGTATTTTTGAGTTGTTACAGAGGTAATGTCTGCAACATTTGGACAATGATTGGATTTGGAGGATTACACCTAGCGCCCTGACATTAAGGGAGTGAATGATGGTTGTATTATTGATCTTGATGGAGAAGTCAGGGTAAGGGGCACAGGCCGGAGGAAATAATATGAGCTAAGTTTTGGAAAGATTGAGTTTAAGGAAGTGATGTGACATCCATTCTGATATGTCAGTTAGTAAGTTAGTAATGCTGAGGAGACTGAAGGAGTGAGGTGAGGAGTGGAGAGATAGATTTGTGTTGTCAGCATAGAGATGGTACTGGAAGCCATGGGAGTTTATCAACCAAGGGAGGAGGTGTAAATGGAGAAGAGGAGGGGTCTGAGGACAGAACCTTGGGGGGGACCTACAGAAAAAGCAAGTGGAGAGGAGGTGACAGAGTCAAGGTAACACTGAAGGAGCACTGTGATAGGTAGGAGGAGAACCAGGAGAGAGCAGAGTCTTGAAGGCCAAGAGAGTGGAGTTTTTTGAGGAGGGGATGGTCAACAGTATCAGTAGTATAAGTATGGAGTAGTAGCCACTGGTTTTAGCAGTTAGTAGATCATTCATATTATGTTGATTATGAGTTAAAAGTTGTTATTTTCAAACACGAAGAACAGTGGCATAGCATTATTCACCTTTTCTGCACCTTAGAATACCACTCAGGGTGCTTTTGGCAACCCCTGGCAAATGAGTCCTCTCTATCAACCAGACTCTGTTTAGATATATTGGACCATAATAACCGAGTGTACCACGTCTTGCATCTTTTCCTTTGTTGCTGTAAAATGGTTCACTTTGCTTTGATTGCCTTCATGCCAACACACACAGACAACCATCCCTCATTTAGACCCCATACACACTATACAACTTCAGATTTCCTTTAAATTTACCAAAACCATGTAGTGCAAGGGCCTGCCCGATTGCATACAAATTGAAACTCTTAAGTTTTGACCTCCTATTATATTGTTTTGGTAAATTTGAAGAAAAAAATCTACAGAAAATTGTATAGTGTGTATCCAGCTTTACAAAGTATCATCTTTTATTTATACTCTCCCTTTGTGAATAAATATTTTCTACATCCATTTGTTAGAGCCCTTTTAACCTCACTGTTTCTAAGACTGTAGACAATGGGGTTCAGCAAAGGAGTGGCCACATTATATATAACTGAAACTAGTTTGTCACGCTCCAATGAGTAACTGGATTTGGGACGGACATAGGTGAAACTTCCAGTTCCATAAAATATGTTAACAATAATAAGATGAGATGCACAGGTTGAAAACATTTTTCGTCTCCCTACATTGGATGTATTTTTCAAAATAGTAAGAATTATGTATACATAAGAGATAAGGATATATGCAAGGGGTCCAAGTCCTACAAAAACTGCACTCACTCCAAAGAGTATAGCCTCATTTAGATAGGTATCAACACATGATAGCTTCAGCAAGGGTGGAATATCACAGAACAAATGGTTAATTTCATTGTCACAGAAAGGAAGGCGTATGATCAGGGTGGTATGGAGCATTGAGTGCAATAAGCTGCACAAGATTCCACCCAAAAGCAGTTTGTAACAGACTCCTCTCTTCATGATTATGCTATAGTGTAATGGACAACAGATCGCTGCATATCGGTCATAAGCCATGATAGCCAAAAGAAAGCACTCTGCCCCCTCCAAGAAGACCACCATATACAGCTGTAAAATACAGGCACTGAATGACAAATGGTTGTGATATGACACCAAAATAACTAACATTAGTGGCACTGTGGCAGAAATATAGCATATGTCAAGCATAGACAGATAACGTAAAAAAAAGTACATTGGGCTTTGTAAACTTGCATCCAGGTTTGTTACAATCATTATTAATAGGTTGCCAGATAAAGCCATTACATATATATTAAACATTAACCCAAATAGCAATAGGCGTTTTTCAGTCATTTCAGGAAATCCCAAAACAATAACTTCCCAAATCATACTTGTATTTGATTTTAACATTTTTTTCTTCTCTAGCTATCTGCAGAGAAAAACTGTAGAGAAGACTGGTAAAATAACAACATTGAATTAGTGAGTGGAAAGCATTCAAGAGGCAGCTGAAAAAGCTCTACAAACACTACACTATGAAAGATATTAAACACTAGTATACAGTACGTGCTCATAAAATAAAATACAAATTATTGTCTCCTTTCCTAAGCAGCTGAGTTGAATACTACATGGTTTATGTTTCACTATACTACCTTTTCACCAGCACCTTTGTTGATTACACCATATGTATACCTATGTTTGTGGTGTATGTACTTTATGTGTTATGTAGTGGTATGTGTTATGTAGTGGTATGTAGCTTGTACTACACTTGCAGGTTTACATTGTTTTGTTGGAGCTCAAGCAGTTATTGAACACTTCGTACTCATTTTAGCCATTTCTCATGGGTGTCTGAGAAAAAAACTAAAAAGTAACCTAATAAAACCAAGCTAGTTATCGTTCACAGTTCACACATTCAAAACCACCACAGGGCTAAATTCTACATGATGTGGGCTAGGTGTATTATTCAACCTAGCCCACAAGCTCATTGTCTTGGGTAAAGAAATATTGGCATAGCAGAGAGATGTGAGGGTCTTTCTATATACCTCCATTTCACAAATCCATTGGTTTGAAATCTCAGATGTGGTTGACCGGTGAATTCCAATGACTGTGCTAGATGTTCTTCACAGACTTTTATAAACCAAAGTTGTCAGAGGACCATGATTTTGACCATATACATGTTTGTCTTTTAGAGATCCTTGATTTCAACAAAAAAATTCTAAAAAATATAATTATAGTACCCCCGGTCTGCCTAGATTTTATTTCTTCTCATTAAAATTAAATTGCTTGAAGAAAATAAATAATCATTTAACAATAAGGCCATAATGCGATCAAAATGCACAATGCTCCACTGATAAAGAATAGTAAAATATACCAACGGTGGTCCTTTCAACAAATGCAAACAAATAATATTATATTGTACAGTTATAAATAATTCTGCACAAAAGTTAGTAAGATGCAAACATTTCTGTAAACATTCCATTTCTTTGATTTCACCTGTCTTGCCCTACATTTTTTGGTGGGTTTCACTCTAGCGCTTTCTAGCAAGTTACAGTAGTCCCCCAGCTGCTATCCAAGTCCCACACTTATGTATCTCTAAATGGGAACATTTACTGTGGGGCCACTGGTTACCTTCAGAAAGTCTCTCAGCTATTTCAAAGTTTGTTTTCTTTTTATTCCTGTTGACTGGGTCCTGCATTTAAGGAATAACTGTACTAAAAATACAATAATCTTTTAATTCATCAATACCTCTTTATGATATCCACTATACTTCCACTATTCAAGAAGCTGCAGTGAATATGAACTTGAGTCAAAACTGAAATTTAAAGGGAACCTGTCTAAAGTGTCTCTAAACCCGAAAAGCAAAAATGTAACATATTGCAGCTTACCAATCCTTAAAGTGACAATAAAGGTTCATTAAAATAACAAAAACAAACATGTTATACTTACCTGCTCTGTGCAGTGGTTTTTCACAGAGTAGCCCAGATCCTCCTCTTTTCGGGCCCCCTCGCTGGGGCTCCTGGCTCCTCCTCTTTAGCCAGTGCCCCCAAAAGCAAGCTGCTTGCTCTGGGGACACTGGTGCATGCTTAGAATGCATGAAGGTAAAAAACCTTGAGCCTTTAAAACCATTTTAAACATGGTGGCTATATTCATTTTCTTTTTTCTTATATTTTTCCCTTGTGGTCAGGCCAGTAAGTGTTATTTTTTAAATAGGTTGAGGAAAACCATTTAAAGCAAAACTAAAGCAGCAGATACTCATCTCTGCTCCAATGATCCAATGTGCATGAGGTCTCTTGTCTGTGCCGATTTCTTCTCCCTGGATTTTTCCAGGTGTTGGGTCTTTGGCCATCTTCAGTGACAGGCATGGCATGACATAGCTTCCTAGCACAGGCAGGAGTTCATTCATCCCGGCATAGAGTCACCATGCAGAGAATGTACCCTGAGTTGCACATGTGCAGCTCAGTGTACATTGTAAAGAAGACTGTAAAACACCCAGGTAAGCAGTGGCCTTTCCTTCATGTGTGCAATGTGTGCGGTTTATATGGGCCCCAAGGGATGTGGGGCCCATTGTGCCCTAAAACATTTAACAACAAATGTGGGGTAACACTGCTCTGTTTCCACTTCTGTGTCTTCGCTGCAGCTACACTTGTCATAGGCAGCTCCAGCAGAAACGCCATTTAGGCCAATCATAGCCTTGCACCCCCCCACTCCCCACATTGGCCTTTAGCACCTGCCTCCTCCCCGGCATAAGCAAACAGTGTTTATGCTGCTGCCTGTGACCAGCACAGCTGCAGCGAAGACACGGAGGGGGATTGGCTTACCTGTGTTCTTTTTCTCCCCGGACTCTTCATAGAACTGAAGTTACTGCTGCTCTGGCTCTTCTCCCCTTTCCCTATTCCCTGGTCCAGTGGACAGGGCTATTACTTGTAAATTAGCTGCACCTACCGGACCAGGGAGTAGGAGAAGGGGAAGAAAAGCCAGAACTGTAGTACCACGACTACTGTGAAGAGGCCAGGAACAAGGAGAACAAAGATAAGCAGTGCAGAGGAGGGCTGTTTGTACTCTGCATCATTTTCTGTTGACCCATGAACTCTATAGTAACTGACACAGAGGTCAGTAGTGATGTAGAGGTCAGTAATAAGTGCTACAGAGTTCAGAGGACAATAGTAAGTGATCAGAGTTCAGAGGTCAATAGTAAGTGATGTAGAGTTAAGCAGTCAGTAGTAAATGAAGTAAAGCGAAGCAGTTAGTAATAAGTGACACAGAATTTACGTGTCAGGAGTAAGCAATGCAGAGTCCAGAGGTACATAGTAAGTGATGCAGAGTTCAGGAGTCAGTAGTAAGTGAGGTAGAGCTATGGAGTCAGTAGTGACTCAGAGTTCAGGGGTCAGCAGTAAGTGACTCAGAACTTAGGGGTCAGTAGAAAATGATGCAGAGTTCAGGGGTCAGCAGTAAGTGACTCAGAACTTAGGGGTCAGTAGAAAATGATGCAGAGTTCAGGGGTCAGCAGTAAGTGACTCAGAACTTAGGGGTCAGTAGAAAATGATGCAGAGTTCAGGGGTCAGCATTAAGTGCCTCAGAACTTAGGGGTCAGTAGAAAATGATGCAGAGTTCAGGGGTCAGCAGTAAGTGACTCGGAACTTAGGGGTCAGTAGAAAATGATGCAGAGTTCAGGGGTCAGCAGTAAGTGACTCAGAACTTAGGGGTCAGTAAAAAATGATGCAGAGTTCAGGGATCAGCAGTAAGTGATGCAGAGTTCCGGGACCAGCAGTAAAATAAGTAAGTCAGTAACTAATGACTAAGCGTCCAGTGGTAAGTGATGCACAGTTCTGGGGTCAGTAGTGACTCAGAATTCAGGGGTCAGTAGTAAGTGACTCAGAGCTTAGGGGTCAGTAGAAAATGATGCAGAGCTCAGGGGTCAGTAGTAAGTGATGTAGAGTTAAAGAGGTTGTAACCCTAAAAAAAAAAAAAAGAGATCCTGTTCCATTATAGCAGATTAAACAGCACAGTGCTTGTGCTGTCTAATCTGTCCCTGTCTAAGCTGTAAAAAACCTGGTTGATCATGCCTGTTCCTGTGTCCCCCTTAGTGTGCTGACCATGGTAATTATGGCTGCTGATCCATGAGTACCGTGGTCAGTTTACGTGCCTCCGTCATCCCGCTGCTCTCCTCTCTCCCCCTCCCTCCCTGCCTGTCAGCTCTTGTGTGTGTGAGCTGTCTCCGCCCCCTCCCCCCTTCCTGCTGCTATTAGTAGCTGGCAGTAAAGGTAAAGAAATATTACTGCCAGCCCCTCTGTTCCATCAAACCTACACTGTGTAAATGTTTGTATAAAATGATGCCTGTAAATACCTTATCTCAGATCTTTTATGACTGGTCACGTGACACCTGCTTGCTCTTCTCCTCATCTAAGGGCTGTGGGAGGGGCTGAGCAGCTGTAGACCTTAGATCGGGGAGGAGAGCGGCCGAAGGTCATGTGACCAGCCAGGCCATAAAAGATCTGAGATCCAGGCCATAAAAGATCTGAGATAAGGCACTGTTTTATACAAACATTTACACAGTGTAGGTTTGATGGAACAGAGGGGCTGGCAGTAATATTTCTTTACCTTTACTGCCAGCATATAATAGCATGTAAACATGTACACAGCGTAGGATGGAATATTAGGACAGTAATATTTTTTTACCTTTACAACCACTTTAAGCAATCACTAGTAAATGACGCAGAGCTTATCAGTCAGTAGTCAGTGATGCAGAATTCAGGGGTCAGAAGTAAGTGATGCAGAGTTCAGAGTTACATAGTAAGTGATGCAGAGTTTAGGTGTCAGGAGTAAGTGATACAGTCAGGGCCGCCTTTAATATTGATTGGACCCTGGGCAAACATTTTCTTGGGCCCCCCCCCAATGCAATTTCACTCTCCATCTGCCTGCACATCATGGACTGTGGTTGTGAAGGGACCCATTAATAGACAGAAAACTCCTAGGCATCCTGGAACTCCTGGGATCAGTGGCAGTGGTGGGGGGAGGGGAGGGTGTGATCAATGGCAATGCTGATTTTTTTTACCGACTACCTATATAAAGAGGAATTTCAACACTGGCCATCAATGTAATAGGGGTTCACACTGACCACTAATGTAATAGAAGCATTCACAGTAACCACCAATGTAAGGAGGGGGACCTTCACACTGGCCACTAGTGTGAATAAAAGGATTGTCCACCAAGCCCCAATGTAATGAGAAGATTTACAATGATCACCAATGTAAAGGGGATTTACACTGACCACTGATGTAATAGGAGCTTTCACAGTAAACACCAATGTACACTGACCACTAATGTACGGGGGACCTTCACACTGGCCACTAGTGTGAATGAAAGGATTGTACACCAAGCCCCAATGTAATAAGAAGATTTACACTGACCACCAATGTATCTGAGACATTTAGCCTGCAATCTCTTTTGTGTGTGGGGGATGCATGCAAAATTGCTTTTCTGACACTACACAAACATGCTGCCCTTTAACAGATACACAGCAGTGCCATTAATTGTTAATGACACCCTCACGCATCTGTTGACTTGTGCTGTGCAACCGTGTGATTTTGAAAAAGCATTAGAGACTTTCTTCTGCATTTCTAGCGCATAGAGCAACCCATTGAAATAATTGGGCTGCCCTACACGCAACCTACATCTTTATCCACCCTGTCAGTACACATTTGCATCCTAAAACCCCTGCTAACCTCTGCACCCCAAACCATCCCCATCCTCTCCACTCCAATCCTCCACCCCTTTAACTCTACCTGCCTCCTCTGCTTATCTTTGCACCCACCTTCCTTACCTACATACATCCCCTCCTTGCTCACCTGTGCACCCAAACTGTAATTCCTTATCCGCCTACCTCTGCACACCCCACACTACCTTCCCCCCACCAATTTGCTTACATTTGCAGAACAGGCTGATTTCAGGCTGAATGACCACAGTTGCAAGCAGGACTTTCAAGCATGCCCCTTTATCTCCCCAGTGGGCTGTATTCAGTATAGGTGATGGTGAATATGACCTCAGGGGGGCATGATATACATATGAATAGTCCATGGCTATTTACATATGAATGCAGCCGCTCTTTACATATCAATGACGGGCATTTACATGTAAACACAGGTCTGCAGGTGAGTCATCTGTACACAACAATAGGGCAAAGCTGGGCAGCATTAGAAGCAACACTTCACAACTGAGATATCGGGATACAGCACGGGACTAAAACTTCAAGGGACAAGGGAATTTAAACCAGGATAGTTGGCAAATATGAGGAAGCTGCTTTGGGCCCCACAACAATGACAGGGCCCAGGATAGCTGCTCCTTTTGCCCTGCCTTAAAGACAGCCCTGGATGCAGTGTTCAGAGGTGAGTCATAAGTAACGCAGAGTTCAGGAGTCAGTAGTAAGTGAGGTAGAGTTATGAAGTCAGTAGTGTGTGTAGTGAGTGCAGGGGGCAGCAGTAAGTGACCCAGAACTTAGGGGTCAGTAGAAAATTATGCAGAGTTCAGGGGTCAGCAGTAAGTGACCCAGAACTTAGGGGTCAGTAGAAAATTATACAGAGTTCAGGGGTCAGCAGTAAGTGATGCAGAGTTCCAGGACCAGCAGTTAAATAAGTAGGTCAGTAATGACTAAGGGGCTGGTATTAAGTGATGCACAGTTATGTGGTCAGTAGTAAGTGACTCGGAGCTTAGGGGTCAGTAGAAAATGATGCAGAGCTCAGGGATCAGTAGTAAGTGCTACTAGTGCTGCCATATGGCCTGTTGTACAGGGCTTTACACGAGTCTGAGTTAAAGACAAACTTACACAAAAACTTACAGTAGCTTAAAAAAAATAAACTTAATGGGGTTTATTTACTAAAGGCAAATCCACTGTGCACTGCAAGTGAACTTGAAAGTGCATTCGGAAGTGCAATCGCTGTAGTTCTGAGGGGAAGATCTGAAATGAGGGGAAGCTCTGCTGATTTCTATCATCCAATTATGTGCAAGCAAAAATGCTGTTTTTTATTTTCCTTGCATGTCCCCCTCAGATCTACAGCGACTGCACTTCCAAGTGCACTTGCAATCCACTTGTACTGCACAGTGGATTTGCCTTTAGTAAACCTCAACGGTTCTTAATAGATAGAAATATGCTATAACATATGTGATACTATATTATGGATAAATAAAATAATATAAATAAAGGAGGAAGTGAGGGCTCGCAAGTACTTAATGCATTTGTTACCCCAACATTTCATATTCCTGATAGGTGCCTGCTGTGCCATATACAGTGGGGAAAATAATGATTTAATCTCCTGTAAGTTTGCCTACTTACAAAGAAATTAAGGGTCTATTATTTTTTAAACATCATAGGTGTATTTTAAATGATAGAGACAGAGTATCAACCAAAAATCAGGAATTAGTACTTGGTGGAGAAACCCTTGTTGGCAAGCACACAGACAAGACATATCTTGTAGTTGGTTACCAGGTTTGCACACATCTCAGGAGGGATTTTGGTCCACTCTTTTTTACAGATCTTCTCTAAATCCTTAAGGTTTCTTGGCTGTTGCTTCTTGGCACACATCTCAGGAGGGATTTTGGTCCACTCTTTTTTACAGATCTTCTCTAAATCCTTAAGGTTTATTGGCTGTTGCTTCTTGGCAACTTGAAGTTTCAGCTCCCTCCATAAATGTTCTATAGGATTAAGGTCTGGAGACTGGCTAGATCACTCCATGACCTTAATGTGCTTCTTCTTGAGCCACTCCTTTGTTGCCTTGGCGGTATGTATTGGGTCATTGTCATGCTGAAAGACGCATCCATGGCCCATCTTCAGTGTTCAGTGATGGTGTTCTTATGCCCTGTACACACGTCAGACATTGTTCGGACATTCTGACAACAAAATCCATGGATTTTTTCCGACGGATGTTGGCTTGTCTTGCATACACGCGGTCACACAAAGTTGGTCGGAAATTCCGAATGTCTAGAACGCGGTAACGTACAAAACGAACGACGAGCCGAGAAAAATGAAATTCAATAGCCAGTGCTGCTCTTCTGCTTGATTCCGAGCATGCGTGGCAGTTTGTGCGTCGGAATTGTGTACACACGATCGGAAATTCTGTTTGTCAGATTTTGTTGTCGGAAAATTTTATAGCAAGCTCTCAAACTTTGTGTGTCGGAAATTCCTATGGAAAATGTGTGATGGAGCCTACACACGGTCGGAATTTCCGACAACAATTGTGTGTACAGGGCATTTGGACCACAGTCAGCATTTTTCTTATTCCAAACACAGCGAGTCCCCCTCCTCAAGAAGGGGCACGCACAGTCATGCTAATGAACATCTAAATGATTCAGAGAAGGATTGGGAGAAAGTGCTGTGGTAAGATGAGACCAAAATTGAGCTCTTTGGCATTAATTATGTAACTATGTAACTCGACTCACCGTGTTTGGAGGAAGAAAAATGCTGACTATGACCCTAAGAACACCATCCCTACAGTCAAGCACAGAGGTGGAAACATGATGCTTTGGGGCTGTTTCTCTGCTAAAGGTACAGGCCAGCTTTGCCGCATTGAGGGGCCAATGGAGGGGCCATGTATTTTAAAATCTTGGATGAGAACCTTCTTCCCTAAGCCATAACACTGAAGGTGGGCCTTCCAGCATGACAATGACCCAAAACATACCACCAAGGCAATAAAGAAGTGGCTCAGAAAAAAGTACATTAAGGTCATGGAGTTGTCTAGTCAGTATCCAGACCTTAATCCTATAGGAAATTTAGGGAGGGAGCTGAAACTCCGAATTGCCAAGAGACCTTAAGGATTTAGAGAAGATCTGTAAAAGAAGAGTGGACCAAAATCCCTCCTGAGATGTGTGCAAACCTGGTCACCAACTACAAGAAATGTCTTACCTCTGTGCTTGCCAACAAGGGTTTCTCCACCAAGTATTCCTGTGAACAGAATGTTCACAGGAATAAGTGCAAAATATATACCAAAGCCGATATAATTAAAATATAATCTCCGAAAAATAAACCAAAAGTGTTATGTGCCATCTCAAATGTAGGGAAATGTGGAACTTAGTAATACCCTTAGATATAACAGATCACAAAGGAGTATATATAGTACCGCTGCAGCCTGAGTACATCAGACCTAAACACATAACAGCCAATGTTCAAAATCAGGTATAGGCTGCATCTAATGGGCATACATTTTATTTTATTGAACATTTTTTATACCTTTTTGTATCCAGGCTCCTGAGAGGCAAATTATTTTATTATGAAAACAGTATTAAATGAGATGGGTAATAAATAATATTCCTCGACCTCAAGTAAGTAAGCACACGTATTAAATTTGTCTAATATAATACACAGAGCTATTTAATAGCACAAATGTGACTTATTAAAATTGCTTTAAATTACTAATGAGAGTTTGCTTGCACTGAAGTGGGGACTAATTAAAAACCAATACTCGCTTTTTTTTTGGAAAATAAAAACATAACTGCAAACTCTCAAAGGAATAAAGCGTGTTTGTAGTGTTTCAGTCTCTAAACACAAGTATCCATCTGTCTACGTGTCTATCTATCTATCTATCTATCTATCTATCTATCTATCTATCTATCTATCTATCTATCTATCTATCTATCTATCTATCTATCTGGGTTCACACTGCTGCACAGAGCAGCTCACAGCAGGGGTCTGGTGCGTCCCTGTTCACCTTTTCAGGTCCGATTTCAGTCTGAATTTTTGGCTGAATTCGGATCTGAAACGGAACAGAAGACGCACAGGACTCCTGTGCAATTCGTCCTGGAGCCGCTCTGGAGATGTGTGAAACGGTTCCATAGAGAGCCGGTCACAATCTCCTGACATGCAAATTGGATGCGGGAAAACTCACATCCAATTCGCAATAGTGTGAACCCAGCCTTAATCTATCTATCTATCTATCTATCTATCTATCTATCTATCTATCTATCTATCTATCTATCTATCTATCTATCTATCTATCTATCTATCTATCTTTTTTTTCTTTCTGCTAATGTTGCATATCAATTTAAAGTTTGTTTAGATTTTTAAAATAATGTATACATATACATTAATGACCTAAATTATACTAAACAACCTTAACTGTACATTTGGATCTGTAATGCATGGTAAAGCACATTATTGAGCATTATTTAGCAACCCACAGCAAAGCACCTGCAATGTGTGTGGTGTGATGTGGTACTATTCATTGTGAATGGTACCCCACCACACTGTACAATAGAGAGACGCACCGCAGTGCACCACAAACAACCTACTTTACTTTGTGTTGCGTTACATTGTGAAAAAGGGTCATTCTTCCCGCGTTGCTGACAACGTTGATATCTCTGCAACAAAGCCAATGACAGGGATTTTAATCCTTCCCCACTCTAAAAGTAGAAAAAGTGATTATGGTGGTTTAGGTTTTCCAAATTTCCTGAAATATTACCTGGCTGCTCAACTCACTCTCTTGATTGCCTTATATGCCCTGAGTAAAGCCCCCCGCTTTGGGTAGAGCTGGAAGCAACCTCTTGTGCTCCTGTAGATGTGAAATATCTGCCCTGGACTCTCCATATCCCCATAACTTTTAGCCTCTGACTGCTGGTCCCCTGATGAAAAATATACCTTGAGTGTCTGGGATAGTGATAATTACTCTCTGCTCACCTTCCTCTATTCCCTTTATCAGGCAATCCTCTCTTCCCACCATGACTCGATTCCCCATGTGCTTTTTTTTTGCTAGACTTCACACGGATTCACCTTTGCCTTTTCACTCTTATTAAAAATAATTTTTCATACTGTGGCCAACTCTCAGGGAATGGTCTGAACAATTTTGCTATACCCAACTCCAGCATTAGCTTACTTCATTCATTCATGACAAGGATCTCTCTCTCCTCTTTGACTATCTTTGAACATATACAGTATCTTACAAAAGTGAGTACACTCCTCACATTTCTGTAAATATTTTATTATATCTTTTCTTGAGACAACACTGAAGAAATGACACTTTTCTACAATGTAAAGTAGTGAGTGTACAGCTTGTATAACAGTGTAAATTTGCTGTCCCCTCAAAATAACTCCACACACAGCCATTAATGTCTAAACCGCTGGCAACAAAAGTGAGTACACCCCTAAGTGAAAATGTCCAAACTGGGCCCAAAGTGTCAATATTTTGTCTGGCCACCATTATTTTCCAGCACTGCCTTAACCTTCTTGGCCGTGGAGTTGACCAGAGCTTCACAGGTCGCCACTGGAGTCCTCTTCCACTCCTCCATGATGACATCACGGAGCTGTGGATGTTAGAGACCTTGTGCTCCTCAACCTTCCGTTTGACGATGCACCACAGATGCTCAATAGGGTTTAGGTCTGGAGACATGCTTGGCCAGTCCATCACCCTTACCCTCAGCTTCTTTAGCAAGGCAGTGGTCGTCTTGGAGGTGTGTTTGGGGTCATTATCATGTTGGAATACTGCCCTGCAGCCAAGTCTCTAAAGGGAGGGGATCATGCTCTGCTTCAATATGTCACAGTACATGTTGGCATTCATGGTTCCCTCAATGAACTGTACTGTAGCTCCCCAGTTGCGGCAGCACTCATGCAGCCCCAGACCATGACACTCCCACCACCATGCTTGACCGTAGGCAAGACACACTTTTCTTTGTACTCCTCACCTGGTTGCCACCACACATTTTTGACACCATCTGAACCAAATACGTTTTTCTTGGTCTCATCAGACCACAGGATATGGTTTCAGTAATCCATGTCCTTAGTCTGCTTGTTTTCAGCAAACTGTTTGCGGGCTTTCTTGTGCATCATCTTTATAAGAGGCTTCCTTCTGGAACGACGGCCATGCAGACCAATTTGATGCAGTGTGTGGCGTATGGTCTGAGCACTGACAGGCTGACCCCCCACCCCTTCAACCTCTGCAGCAATGCTGGCAGCACTTATACATCTATTTCCCAAAGACAACCTCTGGATATGATGCTGCATGCACTCAACCTTCTTTGGTCGACCATGGCGAGACCTGTTCTGAGTGGAATCTGAGTAGAGATCCCTGAGAGCTCTTTTACATTTTAAACAATTTACAATTTGAACTAACACATTTTGTCCTCTTAGCTTTAAATTGACAACTGCTAGAGCCTGGAAGAAACAATTTGTTTGTTTTTCCAAATTTAAAACTAGATTAGATGGAATCTTCATAAACAAACAATTGACCAGCGTTTTTACTAATAACCATAACAAATTTCTCAAGATGGTGAATCCATGGATTCCATATCGCCATCCTGCAATTTTGGTATAGCACTTGCCTGCCGATCAGGAATCCATAATTTGACTGGGAGTCCTCTGTGTCCTGCTACCCTTCTCCTCTCCCCCTTTTCTCCCCTATTCTCTTTTCTTTGCTTTTCTCCTCTTTTCTCTTTTCAAATACTGACCTTGGCTGGTTCCGAGCTAATGCTACTTCTTTAACCACCCCAGGCCTTACAATTTAAGCTATAATGAAGCCTGTATTTTGTACCATAGAAGCCTATAGATATATACGATGTGCTGAGGCATTATGATGTCTTTTTTTTATCTTCTTACATTTTATTGCCTGAACATTTGCTGTAATGTGGGGCTGTGAACCCCTGTCTCTTTTTTATGTATCATTTGCCATCTTGACAAAGTAAAAACCAGTAAAATATATTGAAAAAAATGTTGGCAATGATTGCTAACCTCTTCTTTAAAGGGTTAGTTCACCTTCAGAAAAAGGAAAAGGTAAACTATCACGCTACACCCTCCCTACCTCCTGGTTCCCACTGCACTTACCTCTGTGGGTGATGAAGTTTCACCATCAATGCACTTCTTTGACAGCACACTATGGATTAACTAGCACCATCTGAAAGTTTATTTGTAGAATGATCACATCACAATGGACAGAGTGCAATGTTTTGGAGCCCCACAGGACCCCTTTGTTAGGCATGTGATGTCACATGCCTGATGAAGGGGTCCTGCAAGGCTCTGAAATGTTGCACTCTGTGTGCTCTGTATTTGTTGATCTTTGGTGTGTTGGATGTACATTGACCTGGGATGTCTCCGGCTGGTTTTTGCTGCAGCACCCATCACTTCTGAGACCAATCCAGGAATGTGTGCAATGACAATACTGACATTATCTCAAGTGTTTCACCATCCACACAGCGTGCTGCAATGGTCCTGGAGTTTGAAGACTGCAGCATTCTTCCTCTTCTTTCTCTAGGTATGCCCAGGACAGCTCAGAGCAGTTCTGACTGGCCAGTGCTGGCATGTGATAATGCTGACCAATCAGAACTTCTTTTCTTTTTCTTTCTGAAAAGGTGGACTAACTCTTTAAACATCTACAAATAAGCCCAATTGGGGTGAAACCAGGGGCGGACTGACAACTCATGGGCCCCCCGGGCAATAGGAGAAGATTATAGAGCCCCCAGGCAATAGGAGATTATGGGGCCCCCAGGCAATAGATTATGGGACCACACAGTATACACACAAACACACACATACAGTATACACACACAGACACACAATATACACACACAATATACACACACAGTATACACACACAGAATGCACATACACACACTGAAAAGGTACTGGAGAGGCGGGGCAGCTATAATCTTGGGTTTTTTTAAAAAAACACAGATTTTTACATACTGTCCCTGGTTTTATTGAAGCTGGCAACCCTGATGGGGCCCCTCGGGCAGTGCCCGAGTGCCCGAATGGTCAGTCTGCCCCTGGGTGAAACAAATCAGAGGGACAAGCTTAGAGCAGAGACTGTGTTGGAAGCAAGTTGCTCTGATTAAACTCCATGGTGAAACTTTGTCTTATTTATTTATTTCAAGCACTTATATAGCACTGTCAATTTATGCAGCGCTTTACATATACATTACACAGCCACATCAGTCCCTGCCCTCCAGGAGCTTACAATCCAAGGTCCCTAACTCACATTCATACACATACTAGGGCCAATTTAGACAGGAGCCAATTAACCTAACAGCATGTCTTTTGAGTGTGGGAGGAAACACACACAGCTACAGTGAGAACATTCAAAATCCAGGCAGGTAGTGTCTTGGTTGGGATTTGAACCAGCAACCCTTTTGCTGCTAGGTGAAAGTGCTAACCACTACACCATTGTGCTGCTTTGTTGATATATGGAGATATATGGACATGTATGGCTCACCTTCGCTGGATTTGTGGAAGCATACATTGATTGCTCTATGGGAAGTGATCCTGGGACAACATCTTGTGAAGTGCTCCAAGTTGTCGCTGACTAGCTGCCCATGAAGGAGGTTGGTGGTTTTTCAGCAGTGTCTCCTGCAGGACATCCCCTGTGGCCCATATATCTTTACTAAGCCTGTTTTGACCCCCCTGAATAAGGGTGGCCGCAGGCCTTCCGGTAAGCCTCCATTACTTTATTACCAGGTGGTGGGCAGCACTAGCGGTGGAATACTGACCCCGGGTCCCGCATTGAATACTATAAATTTTGGACTTTATTTCACCTTCACTTTTACCATATGAACTATTTTCTCACTACATTACATATTTTATTATGTCCTTGCAACATTTCATGAGCACCTAATTGATTTATTATATATCAGCCGATTTGATATTAATGATATTATATTGGATGCTATTCAGTGTTGTTGGTTATTTGATTCATTGATTTACCACTGTTCACAATTTTTGTGTCATATGTCTAGCGCTGCACCGTCCATTTTACATCTATCTTCTGTGCCCTTATATCGGGGTTATAGTGTTCAGCAGCGGGACTCTCTTCACGTTTTCTTTATATAATTTTTGTTTACGCACCTAGAGCAATTCCTTTTCTTTATTTTGTGTATTTTTCAATATGGTCTTAAGACTCGCTTCCTAATTGGCTGGGAGGAGAAGCAGGAAGACAATAGTGAATGTTTATTCTCTATTGTCACACAACTGGGTTGGCTCAGGATGCAGTTCTCGCCGAGCCCACTCTTTTTTGAAGCCAATTAGAGCCTCAGGCTCTAATCATGTGCTTAAAAAAAAAACAAAAACATTAAAATCCATGTGTCCGGCGCCCTGCATGTAGATTAAGGGCCGGGTGCATGGATTGGGCGGGCGACGCCCCTGCACCCTTAATGTAGCGGCCGCTACCGCTTTAGTGTCAATATATTGTTAGTCGCTAAACAGGAACAAGTATAGGGATGAGGAAGACAGAACATAATATTTATCATTTTTAGAGGGAGATCAGCAATGGCAGTGACCATATTTCAGTCATGATGGATGTATTTAACATGATGTCAGCAGTCAGCAGTGGCCTTTGCTAAAATCTTTTCCCGTTTGAAGCAGTAATTAAAAATTATATGTGTTGTAATCAACACTAGCTCCTGATTGACCAATATTCACTCCTATATGCTGGCGATAAAGCAATAGACTAGTTGTGTCTTGTGATAAGACAACAATTCTGTACTGTGTGAAAGATTAAACCTTAAACTGGTGTTCCACCCCCCCCCCCCCCCCAAAAAAAAATGCATAAATGTGCCTAAAAAAAAAAATGTGGAAAAAATGTTTTTTTTTCTCACTTCTAAATGCCTGTTGCCAGGGGGTCCCTCGTAGTCTGCCTCCTTCAGTGCCTGGGCTGGTGACATCACTTCCCCTCGGCCCATGAAGGGCTCAGCTCTGCCCCCTCCCTCTTGTCAATCATATGGGACACGTGACAGGTCCCATTTCACTGCGCGGCCAATCATTGCGAAAAGCACCGCTCGCACATGCGCAGTGGGTGCCCGGCTGTGAAGCCACAGCCGAGCACCCACAGTTGCAATGTTGGTGCCGCCGAACAGAGGAGGAGACGGCCAGGGCTTCTGATCCCCAGCATCGCTGGACCCTGGGACAGGTAAGTGTCCGATTATTAAAAGTCAGCAGCTGCAGTATTTGTAGCTGCTGACTTTTAATTTTTTTTTTCTAGTGGGAACTCCTCTTAAAGCCAGCCATAGACAGCTCAAATCTTCGCCAGTTCAGCAGGGACTGGCCGAGATTCGAACTATGTATGGGCAGGCTGACTGTACCCAAATTGATCAATCAATCAACTTGGGTACAATCAGCCTGTCAGATTTTTTTCAGGTGATTATTGCCGATAATCACTGTGTGTTATCCCACCAAGGATGGCTCCTGGTGCCCCCCCACTGGGAGCACACAATAGCTCAACGGGAGGGATTGCCCATCAACACTGACTCTGGTTGCAGGAAAGAAATTCCCTCCATCTACGGCTGGCTTTACCCTACTTGTCAACTACATTATTGTGCCATGTGGGACTAGACTGGTTATACATAGCTAAATTTGTGCTAAGTATACAGTAATTAAGATTCTTTTATTACAATTATTCATAGACAGTTACATGGTCAAAATAGAAACTGATGAGCTTGTGTCTGTTCTGAAACCTGAAGGCATGATGGTAACATTTATAGAACATAACCATTGACGAATCAGTTGTCTGAGGTTTGGACTGCCCAGGATGAGTATAAGTGATTGTATGGGACCATAACTATAAACAGTCACTAAACATCCTGAAATCCAAGGGCTGTCCACTTTGAAGATGTCCAATATCAGTAAAGTTTCCGAGACATAGAAAGTGACATAAAGAATAAGAAGGGAGGTGACAGTGCAGGCTGCAGATACACTTGCTTCGATACTTTGTACACCCATTGCTGTTGCACTTTTCTTGAGCTGTTTGATGTGTACAAAAAGATATCTTATGATAAAAATGTTTGCTATGGCAACCAAAATGAGAGGAACACAGCAGCCAATAATACTAGCAACCAGCAGGTATTGAAGACTCATGTGTGGAGTTCCATATTGTATAGTTGAGTTGCCAGTAAGATTACCATCTATCTGAACAGAGTATTCCTCTTTCTTAATGTTCCAAGCAACTGGGATGCTGATAATAAGTGATATGAATACAGAGATGAACAGCATCCGGTGGACCACATCAGAGATGCTTTGCTTCAGACGCATGAAGAAAGTTTGTTCATATGTAACAAGCATCAAATAATAGAAGCCACAGAGGCAAAACATAAACCAGAAGCTGGAGAAGATTGTGAAGAGTAGAAGGACGGAGAAGCTGGTATAAACATTGTCCAAGAAATACACATCACTCCAAAGAAAGAGAAGGGAGTCATTGGCCACCATGGTACACTGAAAGGCAGTGTTGAACAGACCTAGAGTGAATAGGATCAGTTCTCTTGGGTTTGTATTCTTACCTTTAAGCCTGTCCTTTCCATGAACCACAATGATAAAAAAATTGGTAAAAAACCCAGTCACAGTGCTGATGCCCAGAGCAGAAAGGGATACAATAACAAACATGGGCAATACTTGGCTTTCAGCTGCCTCATTACTGTCTCCATCTCTTCTGAAGGTGAACATTTGTGTTGCAGTCCTGGCTTTTATATCCTGTAAATACAATGTAAACAATTGATGACAAAGAAATTATTAGACTGAACAAGGAATATCATTTTTTTTTTACATAACTTACTTGGCGGTATTGATACATCCAAACGATAATTGGCATTATGTAACGTGGGGGTTTATGCACATCTCCAATATACAACACATAAACGTCTGAACATCTGCTTTCCAGCTGATGAGAATATCTATTTATATTGTCTTTGGATTGGAAATCAAAGAACAAAGAGTTTAGGACTGATCTGGAGCTGGCATGTAATCCTTGATAGCTCGATTGCAGAATGGCATAGAACTGGATGGTGAACAAATGCGACGACCTGTAATTACAAAGGTAGTTATTGATTATCATCATAAGTTGCTCAGCAGATTTACCCATTTTCATCATGGCAGTGGTTTTCATAATCTACATGATTTTTCTGACAATTTTTAATGCTCAGTTGAACTATTAGTTTAACCACTTGCCACCCAGGCCAATTCTGACATTTCTCTCCTACATGTAAAAATCATCATTTTTTGCTAGAAAATTACATAGAACCCCCAAACATTATATATGTTTTTTTAGCAAAGACTCTAGAGAATACAATGGCGGTTGTTGCAACTTTTTATCTCGCACAGTATTTGCGCAGCAATTTTTCGAACGCTTTTTTTTTGGGAAAAAAGTTTTGTGCTTTAAAAAAAAAAAAAAAGTCAAGTTAGCCCAATGTTTTTGCATATCACGAAAGATGAAGTTATGCCGAGTAAATAGATACCAAACATGTCACACTTCATAATTGCACACGCTCGTGGAATGGCGCCAAAGTTCGGTACTTAAAAATTCCCATAGGCTACACTTGAAATTTTTTTACTGGTTACATGTTTTGAGTTAGAGGAGGTCTAGGGACAAAATTATTGCTCTCGCTCCAATGTTTCCGTCGATACCTCACATGTATGGTTTGAACACCGTTTTCATATGTGGGCGGGACTTACGTATGTATTCGCTTCTGCGTGCGAGCACACGGGGACAGGGGCGCTTTAAAATTTTTTTTTTTTTATTGTTAATTTTAATTTTTTTTTTTTACTTTTCAACTTTTTTGAAAAAAAAAAAAAATTTGATCACTTTTATTCCTATTACAAGGAATGTAAACATCCATTGTAATAGGGATATGACATGACAGGTCCTCTTTACAGTGAGATATGGGGTCAATAAAACCCCACATCTCACCACTAGGCTAGGAAGCCGAGGCCGAGGCAGAGCCATTTTTTTGAATGCAGAGGCTGGGCGTGACGTCATAACATCGCGCCCGGCCTCCGATATTAATAGAGACTCCGGTGACCATCTGGTCTGCCGGAAATCTCTATGATCGACATCTGGGGCCGGCGGACCCCATCTCCGACTCACCGATCATAGCGGTGAGTCGGTAGAAGCTATGATCATTCTTATGGTGTAGGGAATCGCCGGCTGAAAATGGCAATATCTGAATAATGTCTGTAGCTACAAGCACCATTCAGATATCACCGCTCAAAGTCTATCACTTCATATGACGGTGGGCGGGCGGCAACAGATTTTAAAGTGGTTGTAAATGCAAAAGGTTTTTTTTTACCTTAATGCGTTCCATGCATAAAGGTAAAAAACCTTCTGTGTGCAGCACCCCAGCCCCCCTTATACTTACCTAAGCCTGATGCTGATCCAGCGCTGTGCACGAGAGCAGGATCACTACTCTCTCTTCACTGGCCCAGAGACACCAGCGAGAGCCATTGGTTCCTGTTGCTGTTATTCATAGCCAGTTAGTAGGGCGAGGCTGAGCCGCAATGTGTGTGCCAATGGATACACAGAGCAGAGCTTGGGAGAGAGCCCACATGAGTGCCCCCAGAAAACTGACCACATTGAGATGGATGTGCTCCAATGCCTAGCATTCTCAGTTTGCAATTGGATGGGGGGGGGGTTGGCAGGATAACCAGGTATTTCGACAAAAAAAAGCAATACAGAAAGAACAAGATACTTTTTAACACAAGTGTATGATGCAGCAGACACATACAGAGTCAGGAATATGAAATGTTGGGGTAATATATTCTTTAGTAGACTGGCTTTTTTATTCCAATAGATCTGTGCACTATTTTTCTTCTCCATCATTGTTCTAGTATATGAATACCCTAAATCTGCTGGATTTGATGCACCCCTATAATCAATAGCCACTGAGGACACTGCTTAAACAGTGCTATGTGCTTTTATGTAATTTATTTTTATTTGCTGAGTCACAATGACTCAGGAACCATGACAATTTCCAGATGCTCCCATGAAGCATACATGCAGGCACCTTAGCGTGTCTATGTTGGTTTGCTACACTTAGTTACACATAGGGGGTTATTTACGAAAGGCAAATTCACTTTGCACTGAAAGTGCACTTGGAAGTGCAGTCACTATAAATCTAAGGGGTAGATCTAATATAAGTGGAAGCTCTGCTGATTTTATCATCCAATCATGTGCAAGCTAAAATGCTGTTTTGTTTTCCTTGCATCTTCCCCTCGGATCTACAGCGACTTTACTTTCAAGTGCACTTGCAGAGCAAAGTGGATTTTCCTTTAGTAAATAACCCTCATAGGTTCACTTCAGAGTCCTATAGATGTGTATGTTTTAGAAGTTTTCTGCTGCATTTGCCTGATTTTACAATTCATGTCAGCTTCTATTTCCATAAACAACTGAAAAACCTTTTTCAAAGCAACATGCACAAATACATAAAAAAACAATCATTTAAGCCACATAATTTCCTCTGCAACACAGCTTCATTACACTGAGATTAACTACACTGACTTATATTACATTACAATACTATGTCCACCAGGGGCATAACTATCGATTATTGGGCCCCTAAGCAAAACTTTGATGATGACCCCCCTATTGTCATTGATCTTAACATAAAGTATGTCTAAATCAAGGACAGGTAGAAGGTAAGTAGATGTCAACATACTAAGTGCACTTAGGGAGGGAATTCATTAACATTCATTTTTCAACTACCCATTCTGTCCTTTATAGCTCATCCATATTTTTCGTCATCTGAGATGTTAGGGCCTCGGTGAAAATTCTAGGTTCTCCCACCCTTTCCACTGCAAGTGGTGTAGTAATCAGTAATAAGAAAAAGAAAACAAGAGTTGTAGAAGAAATAGTATTAACCAATCATTTCAGTGCTGGCTAGGATGATCAGAAGCCCTGAGGCCAATAGATCTACACTACTGAACAAACAAATTCTCTTTACTGTACAGGCTACAAAAAGGGATCTGTAAGTAGCAAAAATGATTCTGAAGTCTTCTCCTGTATGTCACAGGGGAACAATGTCACTGTCAACAGCAACCTCTGTAATCCTTAATCCTTGTGTTATCTTCACATGCACACAGATGTTATGATGCCTGCCTGAGAGGGTTCATCTAATGATTACCCTGGATAGTTCTCATGCGTTTATGACCTTTATGTTAGAGATCTGATAGCTCTGGTGTGGGGCTGTGGTTGGTGTGGAGCACAGGAATTACATGTGTAATTTCCAATCAGAAATTCGCCCGTGGATGGTCTATTGTGGAGTTTTATCATTTATATTAATTAGGGTTGCACCAATACCGATACTAGTATCAGTATCGGTGCCGATACAGAGCATTTGCCTGTGTACTTGTACTCAGGCAAATGCTCTGATGCTCGATCCGATACCCTGGCAGTCAGGGGTGATTGGTGGGGGAGTTACAAGCACCGAGCTCCCTGTATAGATTTCAATAAAGCAGCTGACAGGCGCTTCTCCTCCTCTCCCTCCCGTGGCTTTCAGCTGCTTTATTGAAATCTATACAGGGGGATTGGTGCTTGTAACTCCCCCACCGCTGCACCGATCAACCCTGACTGTCCCCATGTCCTCCTCCAGTCCCCCTTTGTGTCCTCCTCTGTGCTCCTCCAGGTTCTTCCAGTCTCCCTTCGTGCTCCGCTCCAGTCCCCCTCCGTCTTCGATCTGTCAGGATGGAGAGAGGAGGAAGGAGCCAGAAAATCTGTCATTTACCTGCTCCTTCCTTTTCCGAATGAATAGAGTCAGTGATCAGTGTCCATTCATAACTGAGCATTGTAAACCGTGTCTCCTGTCCATTCATCTCCAGTGCAGCTGAGGCTGCAGAGAAAGGGACTGGGGAATCTGTGTCCTCAGTCCCTTTCCCTGTCTCAAAAAAGAAAGCATTGTTAAAATAAAACTGTAAAAAATAAAATTGTAAAAAAATAAAAAATAAAATTGTAAATAAATAATAATATAAAACTACTGACACAGTGCACGTGTCATCAGTGCTGCATATTAGTGACATTGTCACATGACATAAATAAAAGTATTGGTAATCGGTATCGGCGAGTACTTGGAAAAAAGTATCGGTACTTGTACTTGGTCTTAAAAAAGTGGTATTGGCGCAACCCTAATATTAATATATTTGTTTGCGATTGTGGGACTGTTTTATATATAATTTTTATTCACTGTTTTTTTTTTCACTAGTATATATTTATTGAGACATTATATATTGAGTTATGTTATATTTTGTTTGTAAAGCACTAAAAATAATACATGACCCTCAAGATACTGCCTTATACAAGATTATAGAAATCAAAAACATCCCTATGAGCTTGTGCTCAAGGTAAGGAAGGAGGGAGGTGAATAGGATGGGGGCTATCGATAAAGAATGCGCTACTCCAACTATGATAAAATGCCTGATTTTGCTGAACCATCTCTTGTCAAAAAGAATACATACAACGCACTGTATCCACAAGATTAGTGTCAAAATGAAGAAAAACCAAGATAAAAATCGGTACCAATCATACAGTAACATTCATACTGTTAAAAAGCCATGTCCACCTCATATATATGCATATAACTATGACTACAAATGACAAAACGCGTGTATTGGCCCCGCCCCCTGGCTCATGTTGCCACTATAGGGGATTATGTATCTGTAGGGTCCAGTGATGTTGGGCTAATACTCCTGAAAACGGATGTTCCACTATAGTTCTTTTCACTAAATAACTCATAATAAATATGCACTTCCTGGATGTAATCAATGAAGGTTCACATAGTTCATATACAAAATGATATGGGTGCATGATGGAAAGATAGCTGAGTGTAACCAAGAAAGGTGAAGTGGTCCAGAGGTTGTCCAATATTTAGGGATCTAGGTGTATGGTGTCATACAGATGTAACCACAAGGACAAATGGCCCAAAATTCCATACCCTGAATAACCTCCCTCAACCTGCAAAGTTTGTAGCTTAGGTAGGGTTACACAACAGCCTTTAGCTACCAGTCCCAGTCCTGTGAGGACCAACTATGATCCAAAGTGATAGTGCACAGAAGATGATCCAAAAAAAAAGTCCCACATCCAGGAAAAGTGTAAGTATACTTATCAGGTCCTGTTGTTCACAGATATCCTTGGATTGGTGAAAAGACATCCATTGCAGGGTATACCGTTCCAGAGGTGTCATGTAGGTGACATACAGGTCATAGTAAAGAGGTGGACTATGGCATAACCTGACCGGTCTCGCCAGTCTCTGCCGGCTGCTTCAGAGGCTAAAGCGAGTGGGGTCTATTTTGGTTGTTTATTGCACTATTATTGGTTCATATTTATTTAAAGGGGAAGCACAATAGGCTTTATGTATAGACAAGGGATTCCCTCATTTTGGAGGGGTTTATTCTCACTTTCTGTTTTGGGACAGGAAGTGAAGGTAAATTGCCACAATGGGACGCAGAAGGCAAAAACTGACAGGAGTTATAATCCTCCCTTACTCGATCCAAAATGAAAAAAAAATAAAAGTTTTGCCTTGTTCTACTTTAAAACTCCCAGTTTTGCTCATTGTTAAAAAATAAATAATAGTTAAAAAAAAACTACCTAAAGCACATAGAGAACACATAGAGAACAACTGTTTTCTTTGAGCCCTTGCAGAACACATGCAGAATAACTGACATCTCTGTACATGGTGTGAACAAGCCTATGCAGGCGAAATCTGCATGTTTTTTCCATCAGTGTTAATGCACGTATGGTGTGAATGAAGCATTAGTGTTTGTTTTGTGGATTCAAATATCCAAACTAACATTTCCTTGACACCATTGCACACATTAGAGCTACTGTTAATTTAGAATACTCACTTTTCATACATGGGATGTAATGAAGAGCAACTGTATTTAATTAAGTGCTGTTGTGAATTTCTGTCATAGAGAGCTATTTCTGATGAGTCTTTCTCAGTTGTTTCTGGAAATAGCAGGAACACCAGAAGCAATGGAATAATCCACTGTCCAAACTCCTTGTTAGGTGGACATGTATATAGATAACTGGACATCTTTCTTCTGTCCACATTGATGAATAAGACAATAATAGCAGAAGATATTATTGACGGAGTGTACTGCTGGAGAGAGAAGAACACATTATTTATAATGAACTAGATAGGTTAGGATGTGTAAGCAGTGATCCAGCAACAAGTAATAATACAGATGATTTTGTTGTTTTGAGGAGCTCAGGAATATGTATGTGTGCTAACTAAACCCCTGCCTTTAACATAAGGTTAGACAGGTAAATTTGGTTGGTCAGCAGACTGGTTGGTGAGTTGAGCTATGGAATTGTCTTTTTCTTGTATGTATATGCCCTCCATGTGCTCCTTACTGTGAAGGCCAGTTATGGGTGTGGGCGGTGACCAGTGTCTTGTTACCGTTTGTATATTTGGGTCGGGGACACACTGGACGCCTCTGCTGCTATTGCTGGGTGTCCAGTGTGTGTCCTGTCCCTTTAAGGGGGCTAGGGCGGCCTCCTGGCTCACCTGTCTCACACCTATCCATTCAATGCATGTGCTTCCACTGTGGAGACACTTATAAATTTAGTGTTAGGACTGCAAGTAATACAGGGTGCCTTGACGAGGCCTTGCAGCTTTCACATGCGTTTGCAAATGTGTGCTAACTAAACCCCTGCTTTTAACATACGGTTAGACAGGTAAATTTGGTTGGTCAGCAGACTGGTTGGTGAGTTGAGCTATGGAATTGTCTTTTTCTTGTATGTATATGCCCTCCATGTGCTCCTTACTGTGAAGGCCAGTTATGGGTGTGGGCGGTGACCAGTGTCTTGTTACCGTTTGTATATTTGGGTCGGGGACACACTGGACGCCTCTGCTGCTATTGCTGGGTGTCCAGTGTGTGTCCTGTCCCTTTAAGGGGGCTAGGGCGGCCTCCTGGCTCACCTGTCTCACACCTATCCATTCAATGCATGTGCTTCCACTGTGGAGACACTTATAAATTTAGTGTTAGGACTGCAAGTAATACAGGGTGCCTTGACGAGGCCTTGCAGCCTTCACATGCGTTTGCAAATGTGTGCTAACTAAACCCCTGCCTTTAACATACGGTTAGACAGGTAAATTTGGTTGGTCAGCAGACTGGTTGGTGAGTTGAGCTATGGAATTGTCTTTTTCTTGTATGTATATGCCCTCCATGTGCTCCTTACTGTGAAGGCCAGTTATGGGTGTGGGCGGTGACCAGTGTCTTGTTACCATATGTATAGAATGCAGTAAAACTGGTAAAATATTTCAGTTCTATTGGAATTTTAAATTGTCATTTTAAATGCTAATTGCATTTTAAAGCGAAACAAGGTGTGTGACACAGTGGACCTATCTCTTTTATTTACTATTTACATTTTTACTGAGCACTGGGTGTACAGCTATCGCTATACTTCCAGTACTCTAACAGGAGAAATGCACTGTGCTACACAGTAGCCCCACTACCTACCCCTCCCCTCCGCTGTCCATTCAAAGAGAACATTGCATTTTGTAAATGGGTTCCCCTAATACAAAGCCTTCCCTGATTGGGCAAGAGGAGAGGAGGGGTGGTCAAAATGGCTGCAAATTACTCTCTAGCTTCTGTATGGGAAACTCAATGTTCAGTATTAGAGTTCCAAAAGTATAGTAATAAATGTACTTCCGGCGCTCAGTAAATAATTGAATAGTAAATAAAAGAGATATGTCCAGAAGGTGACATACGTCTTGTTATATTCAATCCCTTATAAATGATGCGTTTATCTGTAAACCCTTACTGTATATTTAATTGAATCATGGGGTTCATCTCTACATTTTATGTACCGTATTTCATATATCGCTAACAAGTTTTTGTTAAAGTGGATTTGATTTTATTAGATATATTTTTTCATGTTAGGTGCCTGCATGTAAAGCTGGAAATATACTGATCAAAATTTGTCTGGTTCAGCAGAGTAGGGAATTTCAATCAGTGTATGGTGGTCCCTTCTCAACAGTTTGTTCTGGTGTGGAGGATTCCTTCATCCACCTTTTGTGTAGATGAACAAATTGGTAAGTTTATGGCCAGCTTAAGTGACAAGTAAATGTAAAAACATTTATTATGTCTCATAGAAACACAGTTTACCCCCTGACAATGCTTTCATCTGCTTTTCTCTCTAGAAGAAATGAGCCATCTTTGTTCAGACACAGCCTAGAAAGAAAATCACTTAAAGAGGAGTTCCAGTCAAAAAAAAAAAAAAATTAAAAGTCAGCAGCTACAAATACTGCAGCTGCTGACTTTTAATTGGACACTTACCTGTCCCTGGGTCCAGCGATGCGGGGGAATCGAAGCCCCGCTCCTCTCCCCCTCCATTCGGCGGCACCGGCATTGCAACTGTGGGCGCCGGGCTGTTGCTTCACAGCTTGGCACCCACTGCGCATGCGCGAGTGGCACCGAGCGCTGTGATTGGCCACTCAGTCACCTGGGGCCTGTAATGGGTCCCAGATGATTGACAGGAGGGAGCAGAGCTGAGCCCAGGCACTGGAAGAGGCAGACTACGAGGGACTCCCTAGCAACAGGCATTTAGAGGTGAGTAAAAAAAAAAAAAATATCCAAATTTTTTTTGTATTTTTTTTTTTAGGATTTTTCATGTAGGTTTTTTTTTTTGGGTGGAACCCCACTTTAACTAGAGCTAAATGACTGTTGCTGTCTATTGTGACCTGTCAGAAATGTATTCATGAAGACCTGTAAAATTACTGAATAGGTAAATTTAACTGGAATGTCCAGTCTGAACCATATCCATCCTGGATACTGATCTGGCCTTGGCAGAGCTGAAAGTCTACACTTCTGTTCATGATTTATCCACCTATTGCACACAAGTATTCTTAATGTCCAAACGTAATTTTAGCTTTAAACCAAGTAAGAAATGGTTAAACATTCTTGTTAATTTTTCGTTTTTTTGTCATCTGTGGCCTATTATAGAGATTTAATCTCAATTTCTGTCCTGTAGACACAGCAGATGAAATCTATGCAAAGTGAGAGAAATCTCCACTTAGATAGCCGTCACTAAAATAAGTGTCCCTCTTTGGAGACCTCTATTCCTGTTCTGGTGACAACTCAAAATTTTGGATTTTCCCTTTCTTTCATTCCCATTAATAATGGTTACTATGGTAGACAATCGATGGTGACTCTTCTAAATTAGGACACAAACAGCAGTTAACACCTAACCCCCTCACCACTTTATAAAAAACATAAAAAGAAAGTTTTGGCTTTAGATACAATTTAATATCTACAAAGTTGTCATGTCCTTTAAGTTATGCAGTAAAGCTTTACCACAGTATGAATTTTATAAATACATTTTGTGAACAGGATCCTCTACCTTGCTCTTCCTTATTGATCTCAATGCTCTAACACTGATGGATCTGGTATACAAATGAAAACTAATAATTAGCATTTCTGTTTTTTTTTTGTTTTGTTTTAATATTAGCTGTTTTATAGGTTTAAAATATCTCGTTTTAACTACCTTTTTAAATTTTTTTGTATCAGCAAACTATTTTTTTGGACAATTAAGATAGAAGTATATATTAAGTTGTGTTTTACCCTCACCTTAAAATGGTTGTAAATCCAAGGAAAAAAATAACAAACAAAAAAGAAAACCTGCAAGACAAAGGCATAATGAGCTAGTATGCATAGCATACTAGCTCATTATGAATTACTTACCTGAGATCGAAGCCCCCACAGCCATCCTTGTACATAGCTCCGGCAGCCAGAACCGCAATGATGTCACTTCCGCGCATGCACGCGGGGGCCGCCGGTAACGTCACACTCACTGAAGCAATGGCATGTACGTGCCGTTGCCTCGGTTTGCTTCAGTGCGCATGTGCCGATGACGTCGGCACATGCAAATACAGGGGATAACTCCTAAACTGTTCAGGTTTAGGAGATATCCAGAGTAGCTACAGGTAAGCCTTATTATAGGCTTACCTGTAGCAAAAAGTGTGTTGTAAGGGTTTACAACCACTTTAATGTTTAGTCTAGCCAGTAAGTACTCATTTTACTTACCCAGGTCACATTCAGAATTCATTATAGTTATCTCCATCATTAGATTATCTCTGAAGTTGTGTTATTTTTATTGTCACAATATATACCAGTTCAGTATGTACTGTATAATAGACAGGAAGCTTCAGGTGCTAAAATAATGATCACTTATATGCACTTAATTACCTGTTGTTGCAACTACCTTGTAATTAGAACCCTAGTGAAATAATGCTTATGACCCTTACAAATCAAGTGGGATTTATCCTGTTATATTAAGCAAAATTGAAGCAGACTTATATCATTTTCAGAAATAAACATGGATGTCAGCAAGTTTTACATCTTATGCATAAAGAAGAATGCCTTGTTTGTATTTCTCTTGTAATTTAAATATATATCATTTTAGCACTTTGGACATGAAGGTGTTACCTAAAAAAACTGCTACAGATCTATGTGACATGCCCAAAATTAGACCAGGCAGAGGAGAGGAGAAGCTCAAAGTAAACATCTGACACATCCAGACAGTTCACAATGTTCATTTTTTTTTCTTTTGCTTGTTGACTTTTTTTGTTCTTGGGTTCACATACATTTAAAATAGGTGTGTGCACAGGGCGTGCCAAGTGTCCCTGGCCATATTGTAATCACCCTGTGCGGTGCAGATTCCCCCTGCTGCCTGGGATCCCTCCACTGCCCCCCCCCCCCCCCCCTCCCCGAAGCGCTGCTGGCTTCCCTCCTCTCCTCTTCTGCCAGCTACCCCTGATATTTCCCCAAAGTCCAAAATGGTGCTCCTAAAAAAGCTGTAAAAAAATTATAAAAGATAATATTGTAACAAATATTTAAAAAAAAAAATTGTAAAAAAAAATAATACAAAAAACTAAATAAATAAAAAACTGACACCATCCATTGCCCCACTGACACCAATCTCTGCCCTAATAGCCACAAGAGGGCGCAATCATGTGGCATACAAAATACATAAAAATAATAAAGATGACATCAAAATAAACAAAATGAACCAAAATGAAATCTCTGCCCTAGTGACAAAGTTCACTGCCCTACTGACACAGTCTAGTTCTCTACTGACTGACACCATCCACTGTCCTACTCACACCAACTTCTGCCCTATTGACACAGCCACTGCTCTACTGACACCATCCATGTTTTAATAAATGTTAAGATGTTTATTTACATTTATTTAAAAGAGTGAAAAGAGTGTGGTGTGTGTCTTTGTGTGTGCATGTATGTGTTATATATATATAGCTCCCGCTGCTGTCAATCAAATCCAATGACCCGGGGGCCAAGTCCGGCATTCTGTGTCTATGCACGCAAATACTGGACTCGGGAGCGCGCCCGCAAGGTAACTCCTCCAGGAGATCGCTTATCGCAGGGGGTTTACCGATGCGAAGAGGAGCCGTGAGCGCCGCCGGGGGACCCCAGAAGATGATGATCGGGGCTACTCTGTGCAAAATTAACTGCACAGTGAAGGTAAGTATGATATATTTGTTATTTTAAAAAAAAAAAACACGAAGGTTTACAATCACTTTAACTTGAACCATAACAGGTGCACTAGAGTCTCTAAAACTGCACCAACTATCTCAAAAGAACAATAGGGTCCACGTGTGCAAACCATAGCAGTGGGTGAGAGTATGTGTTCTTAGTGTATAGTATACCCCTTGAAGAAGGTGGAAAGTACTGGCGCTTACTAAGTAACGTTGACCGAGTTAGTGTGTTAGTGGTGAATGTAGAAAAGCAGCCGGGTAAGAGCAGTCTCAATGGTGTTAACTGGGTGTTGTGGGAGTTTAAGGTGTGTAGTTTAACTCACCACTACTGGCATGCACCTAGGCTGGTCCCAATGGCTTGGCGGTCCACAGATTCTAGAAGTCAGGTCCCAGATCCTCAGACAGGGTGCAGTCTCTCAGCTCTGGTTCTGGAAATGCAGTGACTCTTTGTCTCAGCCTCAGTCTCTGGGGCACCTTAGCAGGCTCGAAAGCAGGTCTGTCCTCTTTCCTTGGCTATGGGCTCTCAGATGTAGATCAGACCCCGAGAGTAGGTTCTTATCGTTCGCTCTCCTCTCTGGACGGGCTCAGATCTGGAACAACTTGCTGGGGAAAACAGTGAAGCTCTCCACCTCCATGTGTGGCAACTTGTGGGAATTAAAGTCCACAACCTGTTAGCCTCCATTGACAAGTATGGTACAGCACGCCTTTAAGAACTGCAAGTCCTGCACTGCAAGTCCTCTCTGAGGTTCGTCCCCAATTGGATACAATATGCAATGGTGTGTGGGGGGTAACCAGGAGCAGGGCATTTTACAGAGCTTCCCTCATCAAAGTGCAGTGGTGGCAGCTCCACACACACAGAGCTACTCCACTCCCGCACAACAGTAGCAAGGGAAGAAAAGGCAGCTGCCTTCCTCTATATTTACACAGTAGTCTAGCGGGAGAGAGGGGGAAGAGAAAGCCGCTCCTGTCACTGCTCACAGTGGGGGGGTGAGCGAGCCGGCACATACAGACTGCAGCTGCCCAGCTCTGCACAAACAGTTCAACAATTCAACACCCAGCAGGGGGAGGTGAGCTGGTGGACACATAGCTGGCGGCACCGGCTATATACAGTGGGGCAAAAAAGTATTTAGTCAGCCACTAATTGTGCAAGTTCTCCCACTTAAAAAGATGAGAGAGGCCTGTAATTGTCATCATAGGTATACCTTAACTATGAGAGACAAAATTTGGAAACAAATCCAGACAATCACATTGTCTGATTTTTGAAAGAATTTATTTGCAAATTATGGTGGAAAATAAGTATTTGGTCACCTACAAAGAAGCAAGATTTCTGGCTCTCACAGACCTGTATCTTCTTCTTTAAGAGGCTCCTCTGTCCTCCACTCATTACCTGTATTAATGGCACCTGTTTGAACTTGTTATCAGTATAATAGACACCTGTCCACAACCTCAAACAGTCACACTCCAAACTCCACTATGGTGTAGACCAAAGAGCTGTCGAAGGACACCAGAAACAAAATTGTAGACCTGCACCAGGCTGGGAAGACTGAATCTGCAATAGGCAAGTAGCTTGGTGTGAAGAAATCAACTGTGGGAGCAATAATTAGAAAATGGAAGACATACAAGACCGCTGATAATCTCCCTCGATCTGGGGCTCCACACAAGATCTCACCCCGTGGGGTCAAAATGATCACAAGAACGGTGAGCAAAAATCCCAGAACCACACGGGGGGACCTAGTGAATGACCTGCAGAGAGCTGGGACCAACGTAACAAAGGCTACCATCAGTAACACACTACGCCACCAGGGACTCAGATCCTGCAGTGCCAGACGTGTCCCCCTGCTTAAGCCAGTACAAGTCCGGGCCCGTCTGAGGTTTGCTAGAGAGCATTTGGATGATCCAGAAGAGGACTGGGAGAATTTCATATGGTCAGATGAAACCAAAGTATAACTGTTTGGTAGAAACACAACTCGGCGTGTTTGGAGTAGAGAGAATGCTGAGTTGCAACCAAAGAACACCATACCTACTGTGAAGCATGGGGGTGGCAACATCATGCTTTGGGGCTGTTTCTCTGCAAAGGGAACAGGATGACTGATCCGTGTACATGAAAGAATGAATGGGGTCATGTATCGTGAGATTTTGAGTGCAAACCTCCTCCCATCAGCAAGGGCATTGAAGATGAAACATGGCTGGGTCTTTCAGCATGACAAAGATCCCAAACACACTGCCCGGGCAACGAAGGAGTGGCTTCGTAAGAAGCATTTCAAGGTCCTGGAGTGGCCTAGCCAGTCTCTAGATCTCAACCCCATAGAAAACCTTTGAAGGGAGTTGAAAGTCCGTGTTGCCCAGCGACAGCCCCAAAACATCACTGCTCTAGAGGAGATCTGCATGGAGGAATGGGCCAACATACCAGCAACAGTGTGTGACAACCTTGTGAAGACTTACAGAAAACGTTTGACCTCTGTCATTGCCAACAAAGGATATATAACAAAGTATTGAGATGAACTTTTGATATTCACCAAATACTTATTTTCCACCATAATTTGCAAATAAATTCTTTCAAAAATCAGACAATGTGATTGTCTGGATTTGTTTCCACATTTTGTCTCTCATAGTTGAGGTATACCTATGATGACAATTACAGGCCTCTCTCATCTTTTTAAGTGGGAGAACTTGGTGGCTGACTAAATACTTTTTTTCCCCACTGTATGTCTACACTGTGATTAAAATGTAACTGAACCCAGTTATTGTATTGTATTGAATGGTATCTGGTTTCTATGGTACTGTAGTAGGCTGACATTTTGTGGCAGTTTTAGGCTTCCAAAGCTTGTTTATTATGCGATTTGGTATTTCCCCTTGTCCTCTCCTCCTGTTTCTTCCATGCTTCCTTAGTCAGTATTAATTCTGCACAGAAACAGGGACTAGGAAAGTCAAGTCAAGACACTTCTAAAGCCTGGAAAAACATAATCTGCACTATAATTAGCCGAAGTAAAATTACATTGGATACAACTTCCTATTGAAGAGCTAAGCTGCCCATTAAGGGCCCACAGGTGCCCCCCTATCCATTGCCGCCTCCCCCTATCCATGTGTCTGGCCCCTTGTAGGACGCCAGATGCATGAATTACAATGGCGTTTTTTGTTTTTTTTAACCACCTGATTAGAGCCAGACGCTCTAATAGGCTTCAAAAATATTGTGGGCTTTGGGCGCAGAGAATATGAACGAAGCCCACCCAGAAGTGTTACAACAGAGAATGAATATTCACTATTTTAACACTGATCCTCCTCCTGGCCAATAAGGAAAAGGGTTTTGCGACCTGTCACCCGATTGGCTGAAAGGACAGGCGATCCTATTGGATGCCTAGGGAGGGTGGAGGAGCCGCACGCTGGAATCCGCCGATGGAGGAGAGGACACAGAGCCACTGCCCACTGCCTGCTACGCGCCTAGATGGGGTAAGTGCCAACCATCAAACCAAACGACAGACAGCGGGAGGGGGGTGCCGCCTGCCACTCGGGGAGGGCAGATGGTTGTTTGCCGCCCCCCCCCTCAAAAAAAACACCAGCTGCCAGTGGTATTATGGTAACAAAATATTCACTTACTGTACTGTGTCTGTAAAGGATCACTATTCTCACCCTAGACTTCACTCTTGTTTTGGACTACAAACATCTCCCCTTCTCCTCATTTCCATAATATAGGGGGGAGGTATTGATTGAGATTTCAGATTGCAGGTAGTTACAAATTTGCTAGATTTTTTACAAGATCAGCTGGTATTTATCTGTATTTGCAGAAAACCTACTTAGCAAAAAATAGAATACTAATGCAGTCACCTCTTTCAAGGACTGGTAAACTGCCAAATACTAAACAGTTGTTCTGGGGTTTAGATAAACTTTATTGGGGTATTTATAGTGGAGAGCAGATATTGTTTTTTTTCTTTACATCAGGGATATGCAATTAGCGGACCTCCAGCTGTTGCAGAACTAATGCCATGTACACATGACCGGATTTTTCGGTAGAAAAGGTCAGACGGAATCATTCCATCGGACAATCCGATCGTGTGTGGGCTTCATTGGACTTCTTCTTTCGAAAATTCTGACGGACCTTAGAAATAGAAGATGTTTCAAATCTTTCCGACGGAATCAGTTTCTATCAGGAAAACCGCTCGTCTGTATGCTGTTCCGACGGACCAAAAACGACGCAAGGGCAGCTATTGGCTACTGGCTATTGAACTTCCTTTTTCTAGTCCAGTCGTACGTGTTGTATGTCATCGCGTTCTAAATGATCGGACTTCGGTGTGATCGTGTGTAGACAAGTCCGTTTCAGCGGAACTCAGTCAGAACTCCGTCGAAAAAAAACGTCAGAGTTCATTCCGACGGAAAGACCAGTCGTGTGTATGCGGCATAAGGCCTTCACACCTATGCATTTTTTGTGCTTTTTGCATTTTGCAGATTTGCACTACAGTCCATGTAACATGGTTTACTATGGAACACGTTCTGTAGTGCAAATCTGCAAATTGCAAAAAGCACTAAAAATTCATGGGTGTGAATCAGACCTAAAGCCTCGTACTGGAATTATCTCCGGATGACGGACCCCTGCTTTCACCAACTCTTGGCATTGGGGACCCCCTTTATTAAGAAGCAGGACACATGCATGAGGCTTTTATTTTATTTTTTGGTTGAATAATGTTTTGATTTGGTATATTTTCTATATTTTTGGATGCATAGAATGCACTTTTTGGTTAAGTTCTATTGGCAGATAGCATTTCTCATTTTATTTGTTTTCTTTTTTTAATGCACAATAAAAAAATTGTGGAGAATAATACTTGGCTATGTGTTTTACTTCAAATGACAGTTTGGGAGTAGGTAGTTACATTTAAAAAAATACAATGTAAAATTAACAAGGAACACCAACATAGTTGTATCTTTGATCTTAAAAACTACAGAATAATGGTGTTGTGGTAACTTGCCCAAAAAAAAATAAAAATAAAGCATAATAATATTATTCTTGATATTACTAGAAAATAAAAGCCTTTTAAAATACGTTTTCCATAACTCCATCAGTATCACCAGCAAAGCAGCTTCATTATTATCCCATTAAAGAAGAAGAGAATGTGCGCTGCATTTCGATATTTCATCATTTGCCGCGTCACGAATGTTAATTCTCCATTACGAACGCTAGTTTACAAGACCGAGCGCTTTTGGCTCGTCCTTGCTTCCGAGCATGCGTGTTTGTACTTTGGACTTTTGTCCGACGGACTTGTGTACACACGCTCGGAAAATCCGACAACAGACATTTGTCCGCGGAACATTTTAAAGCCTGCCATCCAACATTTGTCTGCGGAAAATCCCACAATTGTCTGATGGAGCTTACAAACGGTCGGATTTTCCGCCAACAGCCTGTCATCACACATTTCTCGTCGGAAAATCCAATCGTGTGTACGCAGCTTAAGGCCACTTGCACCTAGGCATTTAGCCCATGTGCATCCAATCCATTAGTGCACCCAGAATGTACAGGTGCAGCTTCCAGGTTAAAGACTATGATAGATTGAAATACACTGCTTGCTGAATGTGGCTGACCACTGTACTGAATGGAACTCACGTTTAGGGCCCTATGCCCTACTCAGGGCTGTATGCCTGGAACACAGAAAACTGGGCATACGTCCCTGAATGCATATGGCACTAATTGCGAGTGCCACTCACTAGAGCTTTCAGCCCTGTCCAGCCCCAGTGTATTTTATTTTGCCATAGATTTTGACATACTGAAGGCAGCTGACCTGGACGATGCACCTGTGCTTTCCAGACACAGTAAGGCCTCTTTCTCACGGGGCGGATCAGTGATGATCCGCCCCGTGAACATCCGCTGGCTCAGCGGGGATCGCTCCGCCGATCCCCGCTGAGCAGGAAGATGACAGGTGCATCGCTGCACGCTGTGCAGCGACGGACCTGTCAGAGCGCCGCTCTCCCCTATGGGGGATCGGATGATGACGGACCGTAGTGTCCGTCGTCACCCGATCCGATAACGGATGGAAAAGTAGGTTTTTCCTCCGTTACACTTTTCGGATCGGAGCGGGGTTGGATGTCAGCGGACATGTCACCGCTGACATCCGACGCTCCATAGGGATGAATGTATGTCCGTTTTTCATCCGAAAACGGAAGGATGAAAAACGGACATACGGATCGTCCATGTGAAAGAGGCCTAAAACCCCAGAATTGGATGCATACGGGCTAAACCCCTAGTGTGCATGTTATCAAAAAGCTACTAAAAGGTAAAATGAAAAATACATATACTGTATGTTTTGTTTTGTCTGAGAAAATGAGAAACATTAAAAATCTGTTTACTATGTCATACTTTAAATTCACCACCGTGAACAATTAGTATACCATTGTTTACAGAAGATATTTAAAATGTGTCCTTGACAAGTCCAGAATGTACTTTAGAACTCTAAGGCCTCATGCACATGAGACTCTGGTGCAAACTCTGCTGAACACATGGTTTTAAAAGCTGAAACTGGCATTTAGAAACGCCCGTTTTGCCGCGTTTGCATGCCGCGGTGAGCCGCGTTTTACCGCGTTTGCGTCTAGAAGCGTCTGCAGAGCAGAGAATGACATTTTGCAAAACAAATTTTGGGGCCCCGTATCTCAGGGCCACTTGGTGCTAGGAACCCCAAATTTAGTGTGCTAACACAGTGGAACTAGCACTACAACATATCCAAATGTGGGGTTCCTAGCATCAAGTGGTGATACGGGGTCGACCCAAAGTCGGGTCGCAAAATGTCAAGCACTTTTCTGCAGCAGAGAATGACATTTTGTGACTCGACTTTGGGGCCCCATATCTTCGGGCTGACTAGGAACCCCAAATTTGGATATGTTATAGTGTTAGTCCAACTGTGTTAGCACACCAAATTTGGGGTTCCTAGCACCAAGTGGCCCTGAGATATGGGGCTTCAAAGTCGGGTCGCAAAATGTCAAGCACTTTTCTGTAGCAGAGAATGACATTTTCCAACCTGATTTTGGGGCCCCATATCTCGGGGTCACTTGGTTCTAGGAATTTGGATATGTTGTAGTGCTAGGTCCACTGTGTTTGCACACCAAATGCTGGGTTCCTAGCACCAAGTGGCCCCGAGACATGGGGTTGTAAAAACACTTATAAACGCAAACGCAGCTAAACGTGGTACCAGCGTTTAGCCGCATTTGGCGTCTGAAACGTGGAAAACTTTTGCGTCTGAACCCATTTTTTTGCTTCTGGAAAAACGAGGTTAAACGCAACTGCCTAAAAACACCAAAAAACGAGACTGTGTACATGGACACATAGGATAACATTGAATGGGTTCAGGGGCAATTGAAAAAAGTGTCCAACTGCCTCTGAACGCGATATTTAACAGCGTCTCGTGTGCATGAGGCCTAATAAATATTTATGGCCATCTCCATTCATAGCCTTATGGTTCTTCTGTCCAGGACATAAATCCTATCCTGTGCATATTTGTTATATTTTCTAACTAAACTTGGACTTTAAGACACATTATAGCATAGTAAAAAAAAAAAATGTATACACTACAATCTTATTATGCCTTTTTTAGGGACTGTCTCCCTAATTATGTACAGAGCTTATGAACACAGACATACACTTGAAAATATCAAGAACACTCAACATTATTTTAACTGTTTATGCAGTATTTTTTCATAAATTATATCTTTACTTCATGCACATAAAAGCAACACAAACCCAGTTGCATATTAATTGAGACATTAATAAAAATTAATTCAGGACAACAAATTAGAGCATGAAATTACTATTAAAGACTGCAGTGTGCTAAAATCAGAATGTCCATTCATTTTACCTTGGTTTTCCACTGCAAGATGTGGCATCCATAATTAAATCTTTCTTGATATCACCCTCTTGTAATGTTCTGCACAAAAGCACACGAGGGCGGACTGTGATCCTAATCAGGTCTCGGTGCTTTGCACAGTTGTGCATGCTTATAGGAGGGAAGAGCAGAGGGGTCACATCATCAGTATGATGCTGCTCCTAGGCCAGAATAAACTGCTTATCTGCAGAGTAGTCTTCAGGGAGCTCAAAGACCTGCCAGTGTTTTTGGCAGAGCTGTCTGGATCACAATAATGGATCCACAATAATGGTTCATAAAACACATTTATACATATGTATATGTGAGATCTATTGTTGCTGGGGGGATCTATTGGGGATCCATTTTCCTGCATTTCTTGTTATCATTAACAAATTCCATACACTTTACTTATCACCACTAAATTATACTTGGTTGTGTATTCTCTAAAAGTGGCAGTACTGGGAGGCAAGTAGGGATGGTACCAAGAGACAGTGGTGACAAGAGATGATTCGGGGAGTACCTGTGTCTAAAAAAAACACTGATCACATGTATAACCCCTTTCACACTGGCAAAACATATTTCTAGGCAAGCAAACATTTTACATTTTGTTTCGTTTTTTTCAAATAATTAGTAATGTTAATGGCACCCCCAAATGGGGCAAGCAGACGCAAAAAAGAAAAAGCAAAACGAGCAGTTAAAAAAACCTGCAATATTTTAAAGAAAATGCTACCCCAACATTTCATATTCCTGAAATGTGTCTGTTGTAATAACATGTCTTGTATCATGAAGAACCTATTTGTCTTCCAATTGTTAGGCTTTAAAGGAGTTTTAAAGTCAGAAGGTTTTTTATCTTAATGCATAGATGTATAATGTAGCAGCCTCCCCAGCACCCCCTAATACTTACCTCAGCCCCATCTCTCTCCAGTGATGTCCACGAGTGGCTGAGCCGTCCGGGACTCTCCTCCTGATTGGCTTGAGACACAGCAGCTGTGCCATTGGCTCCCAGGGCTGTCAATCAAAGTCAGTTAGCCAATCAGAAGAGAGAGAGGGCTGGGCCGGGTCAGAGCTCTGTGTTTGAATGGACACACGGAGCTGTGACTCGGCTCGGGTTCCCCCATAGCAACCAGCCACCCACAGTTAGAAACACCTCCCTAGGGAACACTTAACCCCTTGATCGCCCCCTAGTGTTATCCTCTTCCCTGCCTGTGACATTTATACAGTAATCAGTGGCTATTTTTAGCTCTGATCGCTGTATAAATGTCAATGGTCCCAAAAAAGTGTCAAAAGTGTCTGATCTGTCCGCCGCAATGTCACAGTCCTGCTAAAAATCGCTGCTCACCGCCATTACTAGTAAAGAAAGAAAGTAATAATAAAAATGCCATAAATATATCCTCTATTTTGTAGACGCTATAACTTTTGCGCAAAACAATCAATAAATGCTTATAGCGAATTTTTTTTACCAAAAATATATAAAAGAATACATATTGGCCTAAACTTATACAAAATTTGATTTTTTAAATTTTATTTTTGGATATTTATTATAGCAAAAAGTAAAAAATATTGGGTTTTTTTCAAAATTGGCGCTCTTTTTTTGTTTATAGCGCAAAAAATAAAAACCACAGAGGTGATCAAATACCCCCAAAAGAAAGCTCTATTTGTGGGAAAAAGGGACATCAATTTCGTTTAGGTACAACATTGCACGACTGCGCAATTGTCAGTTAAATCTACGCAGTGCAGTATCGCACAAAATAGCCTGGTCTGGAAGTGGGTAAATCCTTCCGGGGCTGAAGTGGTTAAGCTCCTTATGCAGCTAAGAACAAAGATAATTTTATCACTTATAAAAAATAAAAGAAATAAAAGAAATATATATACAGTATCTCTCAAAAGTGAGTACACCCCTCACATTTTTGTAAATATTTTATTATATCTTTTAATGTGACAACACTGAAGAAATGACACTTTGCTATAATGTAAAGTAGTGAGTGTACAGCTTATATAACAGTGTAAATTTTCTGTCCCCTCAAAATAACCCAACACACAGCCATTAATGTCTAAACCGCTGGCAACAAAAACGGAGTATACCCCTAAGTAAAAATGCCCAAATTGTGCCCAATTAGCCATTTTTCCGCCCCGGTGTCATGTGACTCATTAGTGTTACAAAGTCTCAGGTGAGAATGGGGAGCAGGTGTGTTAAATTTTGTTTTATCGCTCTCACTCTCTCATACTGGTCACTGGAAGTTCAAAATGGCACCTCATGACAAAGAACTCTCTGAGGATCTGAAAAATAGAATTGTTGCTCTACATAAAGATAGCCTAGGCTATAAGAAGATTGCCAAGACCCTGAAACTGAGCTGCAGCATGGTGGCCACTTAGAAGAAGGCTTGCCATGGTCGACCAAAGAATTTGAGTGCAAGTGATCAGCCTCATATTCAGAGGTTGTCTTTGGGAAATAGACATATGAGTGCTGCCAGCTTTGCTGTAGAGGTTGAAGGGGTGGGGGGGGGGGGGGGGGTCAGCCTGTCAGTGCTCAGACCATACGCCGCACACTGCATCAAATTGGTCTGCATGGCTGTTGTTCCAAAAGGAATCCTCTTCTAAAGATGATGCACAAGAATGCCTGCAAACAGTTTTCTGATGACAAGCAGACTAAAGACATGGATTACTGGAACCATATCCTGTGGTCTGATGAGACCAAGATAAACTTATTTGGTTCAGATGGTGTCAAACATGTGTGGTAGCAACCAGATGAGGAGTACAAAGACAAGTGTGTCTTGCCTACAGTCAAGCATGGTGGTGGGAGTGTCATGGTCTGGGTCTGCATGAGTGCTGGTGGCACTGGGGAGCTACAGTTCATTGAGGGAACCATGAATGCCAACATGTACTATGACATACTGAAGCAGAGCATGATCCCCCTCCCTTCGGAGACTGGGCAGCAGGGCAATATTCCAACATGATAACAACCCCAAACACACCTCCAAGATGATTACTGCTTTGCTAAGGAAGCTGAGGGTAAAGGTGATGGACTGACTAAGCATATCTCCAGACTTAAACCCCCATTAAGCATCTATGGGGGATCCTCAAACAGAAGGTGGAGGAGTGCAAGGTCTCTAACATCCACCAGCTCTGTGATGTCATCATGGAGGAGTGGAAGAGGACTCCAGTGGCAACCTGTGAAGCTCTGGTGAACTCCATGCCCAAGAGGGTTAAGGCAGTGTTGGAAAATTATGGTGGCCAGACAAAATATTGACACTTTGGGCCCAATTTGGACATTTTCACTTAGGGGTGTACTCACTTTTGTTGCCAGCAGTTTAGACATTATTGGCTGTGTGTTGAGTTATTATGAGGGTAGAGCAAATTTACACTGTTATACAAGCTGTACACTGACTAGTTTACATTGTAGCAAAGTATCATTTCTTCGGTGTTGTCACATGAAAAGATATAATAAAATATTTACAAAAATGTGTGGGGTGTAATCATACTGTATATGTGTATATATATATATATATATATATATATATATATATATATATATATATATATATATATATATATATATATATATATATATATATACACACACACACACACACACACATACACAAACAAAGGGTTTGCATTTTATTTCCATTTTAAAATGAGTGGGTTGTTGTGCAAGATGAGGGTTCATGTATACTTTAAGCTCAAAAGGCACACAAGCTTCTTTGCTGCATTTATTGTGCGTAGGGCAGCCCATGGAAATGAATGTGCTGCACAAAGTTTGTAGTGCTACAACTTGCAAAAAAGTCGTATCTGCACGTTGTCTGATGTCACATGTCATAGTGTGAATAGTGCCTTACAGACAAGCAAAGCCTAAACAAATACTTTTAAGGTCACTTTGACAATCTGCGAAAAAAAAATAAAAACCACAGAGGTGATCAAATACCCCCAAAAGAAAGCTCTATTTGTGGCCAAAAGGGACATCAATTTCGTTTAGGTACAACATTGCACGACTGCGCAATTGTCAGTTAAATCTACGCAGTGCAGTATCGCACAAAATAGCCTGGTCTGGAAGTGGGTAAATCCTTCCGGGGCTGAAGTGGTTAAGCTCCTTATGCAGCTAAGAACAAAGATAATTTTATCACTTATAAAAAATAAAAGAAATAAAAGAAATATATATACAGTATCTCTCAAAAGTGAGTACACCCCTCACATTTTTGTAAATATTTTATTATATCTTTTAATGTGACAACACTGAAGAAATGACACTTTGCTATAATGTAAAGTAGTGAGTGTACAGCTTGTATAACAGTGTAAATTTTCTGTCCCCTCAAAATAACCCAACACACAGCCATTAATGTCTAAACCGCTGGCAACAATAACGGAGTATACCCCTAAGTAAAAATGCCCAAATTGTGCCCAATTAGCCATTTTTCCGCCCCGGTGTCATGTGACTCATTAGTGTTACAAAGTCTCAGGTGAGAATGGGGAGCAGGTGTGTTAAATTTTGTTTTATCGCTCTCACTCTCTCATACTGGTCACTGGAAGTTCAAAATGGCACCTCATGACAAAGAACTCTCTGAGGATCTGAAAAATAGAATTGTTGCTCTACATAAAGATAGCCTAGGCTATAAGAAGATTGCCAAGACCCTGAAACTGAGCTGCAGCATGGTGGCCACTTAGAAGAAGGCTTGCCATGGTCGACCAAAGAATTTGAGTGCAAGTGATCAGCCTCATATCCAGAGGTTGTCTTTGGGAAATAGACATATGAGTGCTGCCAGCTTTGCTGTAGAGGTTGAAGGGGTGGGGGGGGGGGGGTCAGCCTGTCAGTGCTCAGACCATACGCCGCACACTGCATCAAATTGGTCTGCATGGCTGTTGTTCCAAAAGGAATCCTCTTCTAAAGATGATGCACAAGAATGCCTGCAAACAGTTTTCTGATGACAAGCAGACTAAAGACATGGATTACTGGAACCATATCCTGTGGTCTGATGAGACCAAGATAAACTTATTTGGTTCAGATGGTGTCAAACATGTGTGGTAGCAACCAGATGAGGAGTACAAAGACAAGTGTGTCTTGCCTACAGTCAAGCATGGTGGTGGGAGTGTCATGGTCTGGGTCTGCATGAGTGCTGGTGGCACTGGGGAGCTACAGTTCATTGAGGGAACCATGAATGCCAACATGTACTATGACATACTGAAGCAGAGCATGATCCCCCTCCCTTCGGAGACTGGGCAGCAGGGCAATATTCCAACATGATAACAACCCCAAACACACCTCCAAGATGATTACTGCTTTGCTAAGGAAGCTGAGGGTAAAGGTGATGGACTGACTAAGCATATCTCCAGACTTAAACCCCCATTAAGCATCTATGGGGGATCCTCAAACAGAAGGTGGAGGAGTGCAAGGTCTCTAACATCCACCAGCTCTGTGATGTCATCATGGAGGAGTAGAAGAGGACTCCAGTGGCAACCTGTGAAGCTCTGGTGAACTCCATGCCCAAGAGGGTTAAGGCAGTGTTGGAAAATTATGGTGGCCAGACAAAATATTGACACTTTGGGCCCAATTTGGACATTTTCACTTAGGGGTGTACTCACTTTTGTTGCCAGCAGTTTAGACATTATTGGCTGTGTGTTGAGTTATTATGAGGGTAGAGCAAATTTACACTGTTATACAAGCTGTACACTGACTAGTTTACATTGTAGCAAAGTATCATTTCTTCGGTGTTGTCACATGAAAAGATATAATAAAATATTTACAAAAATGTGTGGGGTGTAATCATACTGTATATGTGTATATATATATATATATATATATATATATATATATATATATATATATATATATACACACACACACACACACATACACAAACAAAGGGTTTGCATTTTATTTCCATTTTAAAATGAGTGGGTTGTTGTGCAAGATGAGGGTTCATGTATACTTTAAGCTCAAAAGGCACACAAGCTTCTTTGCTGCATTTATTGTGCGTAGGGCAGCCCATGGAAATGAATGTGCTGCACAAAGTTTGTAGTGCTACAACTTGCAAAAAAGTCGTATCTGCACGTTGTCTGATGTCACATGTCATAGTGTGAATAGTGCCTTACAGACAAGCAAAGCCTAAACAAATACTTTTAAGGTCACTTTGACAATCTGGAGCCTTCTGAACCTGGCAGAGTAATGAAAAGAATATTTGGTTTAGCCATTTGCTTATTTTTCCAACAAACCAAAAGTTGGAATAAACTCTGTAAAGCCTTCTTTAACTTTGGGCTTCCAAGAATGAGGATGACTGATTGTGCAGGAGAATAAATATAAATGACCATCAAACAAATGCAAAATCCAGGGCTACTAGGTGGGAAGAGATCCACAAACATCATGATTTCTGACATGTAGAAGACCAGATAGAGGGCTAGGAGCAGTGAAACAGTTCTGGCTGCTCTTTCTTTAGCTTCTGTGCGTGGGCTGCTTGTGTTCTTCTCCATTAGCTTGCTGCTGGTCACAAGTGATTTCAAAATTAATCCATTAGAAATACCAACAAGAACCAAGGGTAGTGAGCAGCCTAAAATATTGCTAGCAAGCAAATAAGTAAGGTTTAACTTTGGAACCTCCGTCTCCAAGCTCTGATTGTTGGGTAGGTATCCACTTGGGGTGTCCTTGTAGGTGCTCCAGAAAGCTGGCACACCAATTGCAATAGCTGTTAAAACTGCAATCACCAGGAACCATGGTACCAGTTTGGGTATTTCCGCTTTGACGCGTAGTAGAAAAGGATTGGTGAATATAACAATCTGTAAACAGTAATAGACACAAAGGCAGACGGTGAACCAAAAGCTGGCATATGCAGGAAGAAAGAGCAAAGTATTTAAAGTATTATAAACTTCATCAGAGTAGTACAGCTGACTCCACAGAAGGCTCAGAAAGTCATTTGCTGTCATTACTAATTGGAATATGATGTTTGATAGTCCAAGTGTGACTAGAATAAGATCAGAAGAACCAAGGCTTGTCTTGCCCCTTGCCTTTTCAGTGAGATTCACTGACACAATTATACAGTTTGTGAAGATTCCGAAGACAGTGGTTGCTCCCAGAATGGCCATGGATGCAAAAACAAAGAGAGATGTCATTATTTGCAAGAGAAAAAGTGATGTTTTCTGACTATAGAAGTCTGCATAGGAGGCATGACAGCTGAAAAGAAACATTGGGGTGGTTGAATCCTTTCTGGGAAAAGTATTTGTTTTGTGAAACATATCGATAATTATTATTCAATAATTAACGTTTCTTAAACAAGAACTCTGGTCTAATGGAAAAGAAGGCTTTTACATGAAGAACACTTTCAGGCAAAAAATGAAACACGCTACTACAGCTATATTGAGAACAATTTACATGGACGTGGGTAGTATACTTCAAATGTGCAGTGTAACATCCTTTTACTGCTTCCTGCCCCTATTTAAATTCACAGAGTTGAAACTGATTGTTGGCTGTGGAAAAACATCTTAGTATTGATACTTTGATACATCATCATTTTTGTATGTACTATAAATGACAACTGCTTTGGGATTAACTCTGCTGCATCAAAAGCAAGTGTTTTCATATCATGAAAATATAGACAACAAGGGTAGACTTTTCTCAGCTTGCCAAAATACTGATAACATGGGTGGAGTGAGGAACACTAGCACTGCTTGGATGAAAATAGACGTACTGAACAAGTGAGCTGCATTCCCTGTACGAAAATCAATAAGGCTTTAACTTCAAAACCGGGCACTTTCACACCCTTCCTGCCAAAGCCAATTTTCAGCTTTCAGTGCTGTCATACTTTGAATGCCAAATTACCATACTCAGCCATGCAACACTGTACCCAAATGACATTTTTTTTTTAAACAGATAGAGCTTTATTTGGTGGTATTTAATCACTACTGATTTTTTTTTTTTTTTTGCTAAAAAAACAATACAAAGACCAAAATAAAAGAAATGCTTTTATTTTATTTTCTGTTATAAAATTTTCCAAATAAATAACGTTTTCATAAATTTAGGCTAAAATGCATTCTGCTACATTTCTTTGGTAAAAATAACCCAAATCAGTGTATATTATTTAGTCTGTAGGGAAGTTATAGAGGCTACAAATTATGGTATATACAGTACAGCTCTGTGAAAAAGTATTTGTCCCCTTCCTGATTTTTTTTGTGCATATTTGTCACAGTTAAATGATTCAGATCATCACACAAATTTTAATATTACACAAAGATAACCGGAGTAAATACAAAATGCAGTTTTTAAATGATGATTTAGGCCCCTTTCACACTGGGGCGGTGGGTGCGTCGGTGGTAAAGCGCCGTTATTTTTAGCGGCGCTTTGCCGTCAATTTCGCGGCGCTATTCGGCCACTAGCGGGGCGCTTTTACCCCCGCTAGCAGCCGAGAAAGGATTAATAGCACCGCAAAGCACTATGCCGGCGGTATAGCTGCGCTGCCCATTCATTTCAATGGGCAGGAGCGGTTTAGGAGCGGTGTCCCTCAGCGCTCCAAAGATGCTTCTTGCAGGAGTTGTTTTAACGTCCTGCAAGTGCAGCGCTCCAGTGTGAAAGCACTCAGGCTTTCACACTGGAGAGACAGAAGCGGCGCTTTACAGGCACTATGCAGGCGCTATTTTTAGCGCTGTAGCTTCTGTAAAGTGCCTCAGTGTGAAAGGGCGCTTATAACAGGTTGTGCCACCCTTGGTGGCAACAACTGCAATCAAGCATTTGTGATAACTGGTAACGAGTCTTTCACAGCACTGTGGAGGAATTTTGGCACACTCTTCTTTGCAGAATTGTAATTCAGCCATTCCAGGATGAATGGCCTGTTTAAGGTCATGCCACAGCATCTCAATCGGATTTAAGTTCGGACTCTGACTAAGCCACTCCAAAACCTTAATTTTGTTTTTTTTAGCCATTCAGAGGTGGACTTGCTGGTGTGTTTCAAATCGTTGTCCTGCTGCATTACCCAAGTGCACTTGAGCTTGAGGTCAGGAACTGATGGCCGGACATTCTCCATCAGGATTTTCTGGTAGAGTGCAGAAATGGCAGAATTCATGGTTCCATCAATTATGGCAAGTGGTCCAGGTCCTAAAGCTGCAAAGCAGCCCCAGACCATCACACTACCACCACCACGTTTGATTGTTGGTATGATGTTCTGTTTATGAAATGCTGTGCTAGTTTTAAGTTCAACTTTTGTCTCACCAGTCCACAGAATATTCGCCTAAAAGTCTTGGGGATAAACAAGATGTTTTTTGGCAAATATGAGATGAGCCTTTGTGTTCTTTTTGGTCAACAGTGACTTTCGCCTTGGAACTCTCCCATTGATGCCATTTTTGCCCAGTCTCTCTCTAATCATGAACACTGACCTTAACTGAGGCAAGTGAGGTCTGCACTTTTTTAGATGTTTTTCTGGGTTCCTTTATAACCCCCTGGATGAGTTGTCGTTGTGCTCTCTGAGTCATTTTGGTAGGCCGGCCACACCTGGGAAGGTTCACCACTGTTCCAAGTTTTCTCCATTTGTGGATAATGGCTCTCACTGTGGTTCGCTGAAGTTCCAAAGCCTTAGAAATGGCTCTGTAACCTTTTCCAGACTGATACATGTCAAATACTTTGTTTCTCATCTATTCTCATCAAAGCGTCTATTTAAGTGATTTCTTGTTTCAACAGGTCTGGCAGTAATCAGGCCTGGGTGTGGCAAGTGACGTTTAATTAAGCTTTACCACAAATTTAGATAATTTTCAAAGTTCATTCATGATTTAGCAAGGGGGGGGGGGGTTGGGGGCTGTTAATTTTTTTCACATAGGGCCAGGCAGGTTTGGACAATTTTTTTCCATTAATAAATTAAGTCATCATTTAAAAACTGCAATTTTGTATTTACCGGGGTTGTCTTTGTGTAATATTAAAATGTATTTAAAAAAAAAAAAGAAAATCAGGAAGGGGCAAATACTATTTCACAGCACTGTATATTTGAAAATTGATTAATCTTGATGTACTGGTGGCCTATCTCATTTCTTGAGGTTCTAAAATGCCAGGACTGTACAAATACCCCTCCCCCCTCCCCAATAACCCCTTTTTGGAAAATAGACAGTGGGAGGTATTTAGTAAGAGGCATGGAGAGTTTTTTGAAGTTGTAGATTTTTGTCACTTTTTTTTTGAAAAATTAAGAAATTAAATAAAATGTGTTTTTTTCCCCTCACAATTTGTTTTTACATACTGTCACCAGAGCAGTACAGCATCATCATATAACTGGTATGGCAGTGATCAGGGATGTTGACTGGCGATAGTATGTAAAAAAATGTAATAATCATTTTTATATATTTTTTCTCTTTTTACACATGGCGTGCGACTGGAAGGACATTATATTACATCTACCCAGTACTGTAGTGCTCCCCCTCAGCTGTCATCTGTCTATAGACCGGGTGTTCCACTAACACTAATGTAAAGGGAATATTATCATACACTGACCCACAATTTAAGGAGGTAGTTTATATCATATTACCGATCTCTGCATTCTGTATGCTGTGCTTTATGACTGCTGCACTCTGTGTTTTAAATGTATAGTCAGGTACTTGGCTAAGATAAGCAAGTTATGACAGTTTGCAGTGGCTCTTTCCACTATCACTGAACTGATATGCTGATTCATCTCACTGTTTGCCTCCCGCCAGCATGGGTTGTCAGGAAGTCAAGGAGCTCTACAGACTTCTATGCTGGCCATAGTGGAATGTGGGAAATGAAGTTCAGGAAGGCAGGCCACACTGTGGACTTCTATTGACCATTGAACTGCAGTTCCCTGAAGGAGATTGCCAGGAGGAGGGGAAAGAGCTGCATTTTATCAGGCTGTAGAGGGCACAGCCTCCTCTTGCTATGAGGGACCCCAGAGAGTGCACATTGCTGTCCAGTGTGCACCATCATTACTTTATAACAATGGCCTGAGCAAGATCCGGAGTGCTGAGTCCAGATGTACAAACAGCCAGGGTGACCTGCGTGCAGAGCAGTGAGTGGATTAATAGCTGTGTGTGGAAGGATATTGAGCAGCAATATCGCTGAGGCTGGTGAGCTCCTGCTGTTGGTTTTTACTATCTGCTACTGGAGAGACTGAGTCCTTTAGGAACTTATCATACAGCCATCTAGTAACCACATTGCTGCCTGCAGGCTTCACGGGGACTATTTTCATGTGCCCCAATGGTACAACTGGGCCTCAAAGCTAGCCGACTGAAGAGTAAGGACTAAAGACTCTTTACAGCTGCTACACTGAGACCTTCAGTTATTGCTAATGCTAAAAGGCACCTTTGAGAGACATTGCACCATATCCTAGAAATTCTTCTAGAGTGAACTGTAGACTAGTTATAATATTATTATACACATTGCAGTTCATACTTGAATGCAGTGTTCATTCACATACTTGAATAGTGTTCAAGTTACCTTGGCATAGTGAATATACTGTCTAGTGGACTGTGTCTGAACCTACCTTCTATGTGTTTCTTTATGCTCAAACCACATTTATTTTAACCCATATCAATACATTGAGTTAATATTCCACTGAACGGTCTGGGGTCTATTTCCTGGTGTTAATTAACAGCCGAGTTAAACGTATCTATACTTGTGTTCTTATAAGTGCTTGCAGTAACTTTCATTCAACCACGTGAGTCAGACGGACTACGGTTGTTCTTGGAGCCGAAGTGCAGAACAGAGAACCCAAATTACCAAGTGGCTACTTGGGCGGTAGCACTACATATACTTCTCACTACTGAACGCTATACAGTATGCTGTATGTTACATACCCTTGATCACTGCACTTTGCATATTGTACTGTGCATTACATATTTCTGTCCTGTGCACTGTGTAAGCTGTGCTATGCATTACACTGAAATGTAGGCTACTTACTGCTAACCACTGTGCTCTCTACTTGACATTGGACACTACATATTCCTGAGCCCTGAAAACAATATGCTGTGTTGCATGTTACATACTCCTGACCTCTGTACTTTTTACATACTCCTGACTACTGCACTCTATATTCTGTGTTGCGTGTTATATACTGCTGATTGCTGCACTCAGTAAGGTGCACTTTACATTACATACTCTGGATCAAAGAGTTTATAGTCTCCGTAGTTGCTGGTTGATAAGTAGTCCCTAATTATTTTGATAAAGTTCATCTTTAAGGTAGGCTCAGACAAAATGTTAACTTTGTTTGTATTCTGTGTTCAGAAAATCATATGTAATGAAAGGATTTTTTTTTTCTAATGATCCTTTGTTCTGAGGTTTATGCTTGTCTGCATAACTCTTCTTTGTGCCATGAATGTGTTTTTTGGTACAAAGACTGTGACATATATATAGTATGTAGTGTATACAGCGAGATCAATGCTTAATTAACACGTTTCTTTTATACTGCACTCCATTGAAATGTGGCCACATCTACTGTTTTACACATAGATCTATGCAAACATTAAATTTTTTCTATACCCTGTTCTTAAAGCGGTTGTATACCTTTATTTTTAACTTTTACCTACAGGTAAGCCTATAATAAGACTTACCTGTAGGTAAAAAAAATATCTCCTAAACCTGTAAGGTTTAGGAGATATTCCCCTCGCAATGAGCCACTGACTGCAGCGGCGCATGCGCACAGGGGATTCTCGGCTGACAGCCCGGCAAACTCTGGAGTTTGCCGGGCAGAAGTCTCCCGCGCGCATGCGCGGGAGTGACGACATCGCGGCTCCGGCCACTCACAGTGCCGGAGCCGCAATACCCAGAAGACACGCCGAGGGGAGATGTCAGCTCCCTCGGCGTGGACCAGGTGAGATGCCGGCGCCTCGTTCTAAGGTAAGTATCTCATAATGAGCTAGTATGCGGTGCATACTAGCTCATTATGCCTTTTCCCTTGCAGGTGTAGAAAAAAAAAAAAAAAGACAGCGGGTATACAACTGCTTTAAGTGTGCCCTGGGTCTTTTACATTCATAGTAACATCCTGGCTGCTGGTACTCTGGTATTGAACCATGTAAAACTGGTAGCTTCATAGCAGTGATCATCAGCAGTGACTGAACTATGATGAGGTAATAAAATAGTATACAAACCCTCCTAATTATGGCTACTCTTTGATAGCTACAAACTTTTTGTTTTAGTTTTGGATAGAATGGGTAAGTGTTGGATACACTGTCACATTTTTATCACTGTCTAATTCACCGCTGGAGAGCTTCACCCCTCTGCTTGTCCTGGTGACCACTGTCATTTAGATAAGTGAGAAGTAATCAAAAGTTTTAGAGTTTTCATCAGAACAAGAGATGAGAGTAAATAATCATGGGGGACAAATGTTTCTTCCTGTGACAAATTTCTAAAATTATTATGACATTGACAACTCACATCAACACAAGGACGTTCTTCACATCAGGGCAATTCTTCCTCAATGATAGCGGTATTTTGTAGGTTCAAGGGTTCTGGCATTCTGTATGTGTGCAGTGTATACAGTGAATAGGCACAGGTTCTGTTTGATCATCACCCTCTAAGACACTTCCACCATCGTTTTTCATTGCTTTTGGATGTCAGTGCCTGTGAAGTTTTTAAATAAATATTTTAAACTGGAGTACTGCACCATGAATACTTTTCTTTCTACCTTGTGATATGTCCCACTGTTTGAGATTACTGGGAAAGAGTTATCACCGCATACGTGAGGAACATTACATCAATGTAAGAACCTACTGCATTGACAGGATACCTGCATTGGAGGAGTCATTCCAAAGCTGAGTGATCCCTGGATGAGCGAATTTAATCTCTATAATTTGAGATCCACCCTATCTGGTAAGCTGCGCTGTTTATTAGACATGTGCACAGCCAAAAAATTCATTCATTTTCGTTTTCGTTTCATTAGTTTATTTTTTTTTTTTCGTTTTTCAGGTCATTCGTTATGATCACGATTCGTAAATTCGTTCATTCGGAAATTCGTAAATGCATTCCTTCGTACATTCGTACATTCGTAAATTCGAACATTCGTTCATTCGTACATTCATTCATTCGTACATTCGTACATTTTTACATTTGTTCATTTGTAAATTCGTACATTCGTAAATTCGTAAAATCGTACATTTGTAAATTAGAAAATTCGGAAATTTGTAAATTCGAAGTTTGAAAATCCAAAAACCCGAAAATTCAAAAATCTGAAATAGTAACTATTTATTAAATTATAGGTATTGTAATTTCCTTTCAAATTTGACTGTCAGTGAATGTAAAAAATACGAATTTATCCAAAGTTACGAATTATCCAAAACGAATGCTGCATCTAAACAACTGGAACGGAACAAATTAATAATAAATAATAATAATAAAACGTTGTTATTATTATTATTGTTATTTATTATTATTAATTCATTCCATTCCATTCCATTTTTTCGGATCATTCATAACTTCGGATAAATTTGTATGTGTTACGTTCAATAACAGCCAAATTTTAAAGGAAATTACAATACCTATAATGTAAAAGTTACTAGTAATCACTAATAGTTAAGTTATTATTAGTTAACTATTATTTCAGATTTCCGAATTTTCGAATTTACAAATTTACGAATTCACTAATTTACTAATGTACGAATGTACATTCGTAAATTGCGAATGTACGAATGTTAGAATGCCCAAATTTATGAATGTCCAATTTTATCGAATTTACGAATATTCGGAAAAAATACGTTAAACAAGTTTTCGTTAATTCGGATATTCCCGAATTAACGAATTTGTCGAAATTCGTTAAAAAACTAATTCGGAACGAAACGAATTGCACATGCCTACTGTTTATTACATTATCCGAACAGAAGTACCAAGCCTTATCTAAGTGTTCTACATCACGGTTTATTCATTGGAAAACTGTATGGACTTTAATATATACACAATTTAAATTGTTTTTAAAACACAATAATTTTTTATATATTTCATTGGATTTGGTTGCGCAATTTTATCTTATCCACTGCCACCATCTTGTCACATCTATCACCGATTTTGGCGTGCTATGTATGCTGCAGAACTTACTCTCTTCTGTCCCAGGGTGCCCCTGGTTTTTCATTAACCTAGTCATAATCATATTTTGTCACAGTGTTTTGACTTTTTAGTTGCAAAGTTGGGCACATTACTTTTATGGGTATGTTTATACTGTATGCCCCCCTGATCCTTTTACTGAACAATCAGATCAGACCCTTAGATCTGGCCCTGCCTATTGCCTTGTACACACTATAAGAATATCGGACAATTGATTGTCTGTTTTTCATTGCATGCTAGTCTCAACCAATAGGTTACGAAAGTTACAAAAATTCTCGTACGACAGAATACAAAGTGATGTAATGTGTTGTATTGTATTGTAATATATTCTTACATTTCCGAGCATGTGTGGTCTTGGTCACATGTTTTTTTTTGTACAAATATCACATGAAAATCATTTGTTCTTTCATCGTATGAGAGAAATTTTCGTGCTTGTCCCTTTGAATATTTTTACATAAACTGTGATGATCGGCTCTCGAAAGCTGTGTACTAATGATCAGATTATCAGACTTTCATCCGATTTTCTCATCGTGTGTACTAGGCATTACTCTTTCAAAACCTAAAAAAAAAAAAAAAAAAAAAAAAAAAAAAAACTTGCTATACCTTATGCTCAAGAGCTGTCATCCTAACCCTGGGTTCACTGAAAAGTTATTTAGGTATGAAAGGCATGTACTAAGTGGTGTTGTAAAGCCAAAGGAAGGATGTCAGCCTCAGCAACTATAACCAACCAGCAACTATAAGAACAAGTTAACAATGCCAAGTCCTTTATTTCTATCCTCACAGGTACATTTAAAACGTTTTTTATCGATCCAGGTCCCTTTGTTTCAGTTTATTTCAGCACAAAAACATTTAACAAAGAAAATAAACAAAAACAATTAAGCATGATCGTTTTCTTTTTAAAATATATGCAAATCAAACACACTGTGCCTGCTATGTCCTAATTGTATTACAGGTATGGCACAACATTGATTGAACTTTTCAATTAATAACTCAAATAATTATAGCTGCTGATTAATTACAGCATGACATTACCACTAAAGAAGGAATTTCTATATGTTTCTAATGTTATCTGTTGTTTCTCTTTACAAATAATTTAAAAAAGCTTACGTTTGAAACACTTCTGAGTTTCTTATGAGCTGCTCCTAACTTTCTACTGACTTGCTTCTCTGCACTTTTCATTGATTTGTCAAATTCAAAACACGATTTAAAAGAAATTTTGAGTCTTAAGGGGAAAATGAAAGAATGAGTAAACATAAACTCACACCAAAAATGTTGGTACCGCATTGGTTTTAGTATATGTTAGTGTGACTGTAAATGCTGATTTTATTTTGGTTGTAATAGAGACATATAGTAGCTCCTCACCTCTGTTTGGTGTTCCTGTAACAGTCTGTGTGTGATCTCCATGATGATGCTCTATATTAACACACATGAACCTACATATAAATACTGTATAGTCACTGAGAGGTGTGTCTGTCTCTTAGTGTTAATTGTATATGTTAATTCCCATGTCATTCCCTCAACATTTCCAAATTGTAGATTTAAATTATGACAAACACCATCCCTTGCTCCATTGCTCCTCAAGGATAAATGTAAAATCCTAGTAGAATTATATCCCCTTTCTTATCTGATTCTTTCCCTTGACAGCTCTATGATTGCTACAAGTAGGGCTGAAAAGATCATTGTCTCTATACACTTCAAATGACGGGTAAACATCCCACGTACTCCACTTCAGCCCTGGAAGGATTTACCCAAGTTCTGACCAGGCCATTTTTTGCGATACGGCACTGCGTTATTTTAACTGACAATTGAGTGGTCATGCAACACTCTACCCAAACAAAATTGATGTCCTTTTTTCCCCACAAATAGAGCTTTCTTTTGGTGGTATTTGATCACCTCTGCAATTTTTATTTTTTGTGCTATAAACAAAAAAAGACCAACAATTTTATAAAAAATAAAAAATAAAAATAAAATATTTTTTACTTTATGCTATAATACATATCACCAAAAAATATATAAAAAACTAATTTATTCATCAGTTTAGGCCAATATTATTATTATTATACAGGATTTATATAGCGCCGACAGTTTGCGCAGCGCTTTACAACATTAATTCTGCTACATATTTTTGGTAAGAAAAAAAAAAATCAAAATAAGCGTATATTGATTGGTTTGCGCAAAAGTTATAGCACCTACAAAATAGGGAAAAGGTTTAGGGACTTTTTATTTTTATTTTTATCATTGTTTTTACTAGTAATGGCGACGGATTTTGACATTGCGGCGGACAAATCTGACCCTGGTTCACATTGATGCTACTTTGAAATTGTGCGATTTCAAAGTAGCAAGGTCAGCGCGATTTCAGGTGCTACTTGATAGACATCTGTGTGGGTTCATACACAGATGTCTATTGAACTTGCACCTGAAACGGCAAAAGTAGTGCAGGAACTACTTTTGCAAATCAGTGCAGCACCGCAAAATCTGTGTCACACCGATTGGAACAGTGTCATTGCTGCCAATAGGCTGCAACTTGTCATGCAATTTGATCTCTCAAATCGCATGACAAATCGCTCCAATGTGAAGCCGGGCTCAGTAACACTTTTTGGTTACCAGTGACACCAGTACAGTGATCAGTGCTATAAAAATGCACTGATCACTGTATAAACGGCACTGGCAGGGAAGGGGTTAACACTAGTGGTGATTAAAGGGTTAAGTGTTCCCTAGGGAGGTGCTTTCTAACTGTCATGGGGATGGGCTCACTGGGAGTAAAGAGAGATCACTGTTCCTGATCACTATGAATAGCTGATCTCTCCTCCCCTGTTAGAACGGGGATCCGCCTTGTTTACAAAGGCAGATCCCCTTTCTGCCTGTCTTTCCCGCGATAGCGGGTGACTGGCAGACATTTAGTCCCTCGGACCCGCGGGCGAGCTCCCATGCGTCGAGTGCGGGCCTGCTAAAACCAGTGCTCGAAACTACTTACCAGTACGTCGATTTGCACAGCTGAGCTAACTTGCTGCAGTATAACTGCGGCGGCTGGTCGGCAACTGGTTAAGGAGTAAAACTATGTTGGATTAAACTCCCATATCTTATTGGATAGTTAAAGAAGAACTACAGTCTGCTCACATAATTTGTAATAAAAACATCTTTGCCATATTGAAGCTTCCCTTCAACCACGTTGCATATTATTTTATATATACTGTGATTCTGTACTTGCCAAATATGCTGCAGAAATCTCCCTCCGCTAAGTCTGGCTGCAGCCATTTTAACTGTGGGCAACTGGAGCTGTTGTCTGTTCTCTGCAACTCTCATTGGCCCTCTTATGACTAATCCCCCAGGCAAACTCTCACGAGAATGAGAGGGAGAGCTGTGCATGATGTCATAAGCCTAGGCTAATGACCAGACAAGAAACAGGAAGTGGGCTGTATAAGTTATTTACTGGCAGAAAAAAAAAATACTATCCAAAGTCAAAACAACAAGGGCAGAAGATTTAATAGATGGAAAGTTGAAAAAATGACTGAAGGTCCATTTTAAGCTATTTAATAGCCATACTGATCAGATGGACCAAGATCTAAAGGAGGTATATCAATGCATAAAGGGGCGTTTAAAACAGAGCAACTCTTTTTAGTGCATTGGAAGTATAGAACAAGCTACACTATCCAGAATCAGTGAAATAGTAAAAATTTAAGAAAAGGCAGCAATCCTGGTTACACCTCATTACAGTTAACTATTTGTTACCCAGCACATTAAAAAAAATCACTAAAGTACACAAAATATCTCATGAAAGTGGCACATTTTGTGCTCCCTCTGGGTTTATTGCAGTAGATCGACTATATTACACTTGTATGAAAAAATGTCATCATTGATTTAATTTTATGTTTTTATGTGATTTTCTAACTTTGCGCAAGATCACTATATACTTTCAATTAAATTACACGTGTACTCGGGATCTAATCGAATCCTGTGGTCTTTGCCCAGGTAATTGAGCATAAAAGACCCCATTTATCAAAAACTGCCTGCAGAAGATTACCCCATGCCCCCCCCCTCGTCTCACCTCACCCATGAGCAACTTCCAGGGTTTTGGAGGATTGAAGTGCCCCCCTTGAAGCTTGCCACATTCACTTCTCCTGAACGTTAACAGCATCCCACCCCTTCTCTTCCTCACCACTAGCACCCTAACCCTCTACCTTGAAAAAAAGAAAACAATTGCAGCCACTGCACCAAGGACATATCATCTGCAATACATAACATTTTTGGTTTTGGATTTAACCCCACACTTTAAGTAAATGTTTCCTGAAAAAAAAAACACAGAGATTACTTTTACTACCATTGACATCTATGCTGGGGCTTATTTTACTCCCACTATATAAGCCATGCAGCTGAAGTCACACCCACCTTATTGGTCAAGCTTCCAGCTGGTTGGCGGGTGACGCACTAAGTGCCATCAAATTTTTCTTTTTTATACTTTCTTTTTTTTTCTATTTAATGAGATTTTGTAGCTTCTTTTTTTCTATATGCGTTTTTGTTTTACTGTATTCTCTGCTACGCATGGGCAGGCTCCTCGGTGCAGCTTCGGTAGGATATCCTCATTAAACAAAATAGGATGAAGGTATAGGCCTACCTCATTTAATCCTTTATTACAAAGCTTTACTATTAACTAGACTACTAGATGGGAATCTTTAATTTGTCACACAAGTAATGGGTCTGGTTTAGATCACTAATATCTCCCATCTCTTCTACCTCACTGTCACAGATCCTGCCCTCTATGTGACCTCCTTGTATCTCTCTGCCGTTTTGTTTACCAAAATCTTGTCTCCCATAGGCTCAGTGACCCCAATTTTAGCCAATCCGGAGTTCCCGTTGGGGCTGTCTTCTTTTAGGATGTTCTGATGGTTTATGACTAACATCTCTCCAATACACACAGCATTGGCTTGCGACTATATGCATCCCTTACAGAATAATTACAGAGTAACTCAGACCCCAGGGCAATGGTTGGCCTATTATTAACTCAGGGACTTCTATCCCTCCCTTTGTAACAGATGCCCTCTACATAGACCCCTTACGGCATTTTTGGTAATATGCTTAGGTGCTGGTGGCCCATTGCATATGGTATATACAGTACACTATATTCCCTGTATTGACTCCTAGGACTCCATGCTACGTATCGGAATGGGAAAAAGAAATGAACTGTAGCTTATCGGATGCTGAAATTGCTAAAGCCCCTATCATAACTTCCAAGAAGTCTATTGCCAGTCTTACCCAGGAAAGAAACTTTAAAATACTAGGTGGTACCCTTCTCCTTCCAGGCTTAACACCATTTTTCATAAGTACCTGACTTCTGATGGAGATGTCATAACCATCTAGGTACACTGGTACATACCTGGAGGTAGTTCTCACACCTTACCTATTTTTGGACATCAGGGTTTGATATCTATGACCCTATGATATCTACCAAAGTATCCTGCTTCTTGCAACGTGCCCTTATTTCAGGTTTCCCAGGCTCTAAAGCCTCCTCTGAAAAAGGTTTACTCTGGTTCTTTCTCATAACTGCAGGATCAGTTATCCCAAGATCCTAGAAATCCACAACATCAGCCTCCATATGTGAGTGGATGGATGAAATGCATTTTTCTAAATGAATAAAAAAACTGACTGTGAATCTTTATACGCTAAATTCTTTGATGTCTGGGGTCTGATTTTCCCAAAGGTTCACAGAATTTTTTTTTTTTCTTCTTTATACTTTCAAGGTGTCCCTCCTAACTATGAATGCATCAGTGCCTCTTTTTTAAATCTATTTATTTTGTCTATACCTTGATTGTCTGCCTCTTGTTCCAAAAGTCTGTGACCAATTATTTAAGGGCAGGTTATAGGGTGGGGGCATGAATAATGCTCATATTGTGTGTAATATTTTTCCCTGTTGCAGTGGTGTATCATGACATGAGTGGGCCTTTGTGCAAGATCAAAAGTGGGCCCCAGGCATTGATAAATAAATAAAAAAGCGGTGTGGTTTAAATTGTGCTAAATATTGGGCGTGGCTTAAAGGGGGTGTGGTTAAATAGAGTCTGAGATGACTTAGTGCAGAATGTGGTTATGTTAAATAGGGAATGTACAGTGTGGAGTGTACGGAAGTGGGTAGCATGTGCAGGAGAGGGGTGTTGAGTGTACAGGGGTGGACAGTGGCGGCTGGTGCTCAATATTTTGGGACGGGGGGCAGCAAACCAACACCACCCCCCGTGGGAGACAGACAGGAAGGCTGCGACCCCCCCCCCCACTTGGGAGATGGACGTGAAGTTGGCGATCAATCCCCTCACCTGAGACGGACGGACCAAGGGCTCCTTACCATAGGAGGCAGATGACAGGGATCTTGCTGTAGTATTTGCAGGAGAGCAGTGCAGTGGGTAGTATGTGCAGGGAGAGGGGTGTGGAGTGTATGGTGATGGGTATTATGTGCAGGAGAGGAGTCTGGAGTATACCGTGGTGGGTAGTATGTGCAGGTGAATAGTACAGAGTTTATGGCAGTGGGTAGTATGTGCAGATGAGGAGTGTACGGCAGTGGGTAGGATGTGTAGGATGGTGTCAGTAGGGCAGTGGATGGTGTCAATAGTTCTTTATTATTATTTTATTTAATTTTTACAATACAATTTTTCAGTTTTTTTTTTCATTTTTTCAAAATGCTTTTTTGGGGGCTAGTGAATGGTGTCAATAGGGCAGTGGACTGTGTCAATAGAGCAATGCACAGTGTCATAAGAGAAAGACACGGGGGTCGGAGGATGACACAGAGGGGCCAGAGGAGGACACAAGTGGACACAGAGGGGCCAGAGGAGGACAAAGGGGGACAGTCGGGGGATCAGTGCAGTGGTGGGGGGCAGTTACAACAGGGCCACTGCTAGTAATCATGGGGCCCCCTACAGCCTACATGATAGGGCCCCAACCCCCCCCGACCCCATATACCTACCTACAAGAATGCAGCTTTGTCTTCAAGGGGGACAAAAGGGAGCATGGGTGATCAGTCAGGGGAGATGGGGGGTCCTTATGCCTAGTGGCGAGAGATTGTGGGGTCTTGGTGCTTGGTGGGGGGGGAGATGGGGGTCCCAGTGCTTAGTGGAGAGAAATGGGGGGTTCTGATGCTTAGTGGGAGGAGATGGGGGTCCTGGTGCTTAGTGGGGGAAGATGGGAGGGGGCTTCTGTTTATTGGAGAGAGGTGGAGGGATCTTGGTGCTCAGTGGGGAAAATAATATGAGGGAGATTTCTGCACAGCGTACAATCTATGGAGAATCCTGTGACTGGGCCGCACAGCAGGAGGTAAGCAGCGGCCGTGGTCCGAACAGGGTTAACACAGACCCCGGCCGCCGCTCACCTCCCTATATGGGCATTCCTAAAGCAGGGCCGGTGCCAGCACACGTACAAGGTGCAGAAGGAGGCGGAAGAGAAAGCTCCTGTGACATGCAGGAAGTGCCTGCAGGGGACAGACACCTCAAGGGCCAGCCGCGCTGGAGGTATAGCTGCACTCAAGGAGACAGCGGCCTCACTCCTAACACCGGCCAGGACACTGTGCTGGTTGCACAGGGAGGAGGGTGAGTGCAGTGAAAAAACCCTAATATGTTCCAGTGCAACATCCAAAGTCCCACTCTGTAGTGGCGGGGAAAGGGAGTGGATTAGGGCTGTCTGTTTACAGGTATGGGGCGGCTGTCTGTTTACAGGTATGGGGCGGCTGTCTGTTTACAGGTATGGGTCTCTGTACAGGTACCTTTTGGCTTGTTTACTGACCACCATTCTGTTTGATCCTTATCTGCTTATCTGCTACTGGACCCCAGCTTGCTCATCTCCTGGTGGGGCGATCCTGAGGACCGCGACTTGGTACTAACATGCAGCAAAATCCATCTCCATCATCAGGAGATCTGGTGAACATTGGTTAGTACTTAGATTCTGCACCTCAGGTGAGCCTGCATCATCTGCCAGGGTGACTGCCTGTGTACCTATCCTGCTGGTCGGTGGTAGTCCTGCAACTGCTATAGCTGTTGGTCTTCGAGCCTGACCCCTGATCGTGACAATATGACTTTGTCCTCCCATTTATTAAGGAAGATATTTGCCAAACTGGGAGCATATTTGGCCCCCATAGAAACACCTTTAATTTGATTGTAGTGTTGATCATCATACCAAAAAAAAATATTAGTCATGGCAAGTTTTAGGCCATGTAGAATAAATAGTTTTTGCTTATATATTAAAGCAGTGTACTTATTTAATGCCCACTTTACTGCAATCATGGCATCTTTTTGGCAAATATTAGTATGCAGCAATTCCACTTTTCTGTAACTAATATGCTATGCGCATTGATTTTTACATGTTTTAGGTGGTTAAGGACATCTTTGCTGTCTTTAAGATAAGATGGACTCTTGGCCAGTAGGGGCTGAAGAAAAATGTCAATGTATTCTTCCAAACTAGAAAATGAATTAATGTCACTAAAAATTGGCCTACCTGGTGGTTGGTCCACATGTTTGTGTATTTTTTTGCACTTGATTACCAGCATAATGGGAGCACTTGGATCTAGATATCATTGTTCTTTCTTATTAAGAATATTATTGGCCCCTGCTCGATCTACTAGGTTTGGTAGCTGTATTTTCAGATCTTTAGTAGGATTGTAGTGAATCTTTTGAAAAGTGCTCTCATCACTGAGAATACATTCCATTTCTATCTCATAATCTGTTTGTTTTAGAATCACAATACCCACCCATTTGTCCGCAGGATGGATTACAATATTCTTCCTCTGTTCAATAGCTCTGATTCCTTCCCAAATTTGTTTATCTTTAAATATTCTTCCTCTGTTCAATAGCTCTGATTCCTTCCCAAATTTGTTTATCTTTAAATATTCTTCCTCTGTTTAATAGCTCTGATTCCTTCCCAAATTTGTTTATCTTTAAATATTCTTCCTCTGTTCAATAGCTCTGATTCCTTCCCAAATTTGTTTATCTTTAAAGTCTCTCTGTACTGGGATTTCTCTTATATCTGCTTCTACCATCTTTTTAAAAACATCTATATATTGATGTGCTGATGTCTTTGGATTAAAAGTGGATTTGTTGCGTAAGCCACTATGTGCGTATTTAGTTGGTAGTGCTGTAATGGTTCTACCTAATGGTTCTACCTTATTTGGTGGCAAAATGTCTTTTTATACCCAATTTCCTTCCAAACTTTTGCAAGTCTATGAATGCCTCAAACTTATCTATATTTTTTGGTAGGTGCATATTTTAGTCCCTGTTCCAGTACAAGTAGCTCTTGGTCTGATAATACAATGTCTATTAAATTAAAAATGCCATCTCCTAATTTTCTCTTTTCCTTTTTTCCGTGATTGTCCTCCTCTACATCCCCCGTTTACGCCATGTGGTATGCTTTGATTCGTGTGTTCCCATTTAGGCGGAGGATTGGGGATATTGGGGTAGGGTTTGTATGGCTCTCTCTATTCCCTCCACCCTTCCTCCCCCATTGTGGATCTCTTGTATAATGGTATTGGTTATTTTTGGCTCTACCCCCAGCCCTACTCCTGCCTCTGCCTCTCCATGGTCTTCAGCAGGCTGGTGGGCCTGTGTAGAAGCTGGGTGATTGATATTGAGCATTCTGTAATGGTTCATATCTGTTATGGGTGGAGATGGGGTGATGTAGTGAATCTACTCTTCCCATAGGACAGGGATATGCAATTAGCGGACCTCCAGCTGTTGCAAAACTACAAGTCCCATCATGCCTCTTCCTCTGGGTGTCATGTTTTGTGGCTGTCAGAGTCTTGCTATGCCTCATGGGAATTGTAGTTTTGCAGCAGCTGGAGGTCTGCTAATTGCATATCCCTGCCATAGGAGGTTTAAATTGTCCTTGTGGGGTATATGTGTTTGTTGCTTGGGATCTGGAGAAACTGTCTTGTATGACTTGGACATGTCTAGACTCTACTAACAGTGCTAGTTATTGGATTTCCTTACCACTATATTTTTTTATTGGCATAATCCTTTATCACTTGCATACTTTTTCAGTTTCTTCATTTTAGGGTCATTTTCTATTTTTTGCACTACTTAGTTTAGTTTGTTTCTCCTGGTATTCTACCGTATTTATAAGGGGTGACATATGTCCCTTTAAGTCTGCAATTTTTTGTTCAATATTTTTCAATTTGCATTTTCTCCTGTGTATAATTAACCTCAGCAACTTTTTTCTCACATTGATTGAAAAACTCTAACCATTCATCTATAAGATGTTGGTCAACTATCCCATCATTCTTTTTTCTTTTCTTTTTTTTTTTTTTACAGTATAGGTATGGCATAATCTTGGCACAGGTGCAATACAGTTCAGATGCAGTGAAGGTTTGGTATAAGGGGGTGCAGTCTAGGTTTAGAATAAGTGAGTTATAGAGTGCAGTATGGGTTTGGTATGGATTGGGTACACCTGGTGTTCTGCTCTGAGTGGATCAGTCCCTGCTAGAAGTATCAGCAATAGGAAATGGCTCTCTCATCAGTCCCTGGGATGCTGCAATGACCTCTCGCTGTAGAAGGGGGGCTCCCTCAGTCTCTCTCCGAAAGCCATCGGAGATCAGCAGTGGGAAGCAGGGGGGTGAGTGGACACTCCAGTCTCCCTGTGGCAGCGGTGCAAGTGCTGTGATGTGGGCAATGCTGCTCTGCCCCTGGGTGTCCTTACTCCCAGTCTGAGGCTTGATCTCCACTGGTATGGTCTCCAGCTGGCAGGTGAATATTCAGACAGGGGTGCTGTCTCTCTAACTCTCTCAGTGCCAAGTGTAAGAACTTTCCCAGGCAGTTTAATAAAAAAAACATCTCTCCTCCTGTTGCACAGTGTCTATTGGAATCTATAACCATGATAGTGTAGCCATTATATGGCTGCTGTCTGCAACTCTCAGCACTCTGCATAGAAGTCTATGGGATTGCTTGGCTTTAGCTCTCCCCTTGCTGGCCGGAGAAGGCTGGTGCAGTATATCAGTAGCTCAGTGGAGGGAGAGGGGAATAAAAGGCAATGTCCCCATCTCCATGTAGCGCTGGTAGATTTTCAATCTACTGCTTATAGGTAAATTTAGTGGGTTATCTGTTCATGCATAGTCAGATTTGCCTCTGTTCCAACTTGACTGAGTTGTGTGTAGTTTCACACTGTGACTGTGGGTGTCGTTGTCACCATGGGTCGGTGTTGGAAAGGCAAGACGTTGAAGTGTATGAGTGCTCCTCTGTCCCGGAGATAACTCGGTGGAGGAGGTCCTCCGAGTTGCAGTCTGGGAGAGGGTATTTATGGGACAGACGCCATGTTTTAGGGTTCGTCTTTCGTTCCACCTGCTGGCCCTCCTGGCCGATAGGTATGTGTTAGGAGTACTACCGCGTGGTCCTCCGATCGGGAGGCCCACATTGCTGCAGCGTGTGGGTGGGCCCAGAAGCCTGTCTGGGGCCTACTACAGCGGCAGGGGAATGGTCCTGGGCTGTCTGTCCTACGCCCAACTGAGAAGATCCCAGGGGAGGACCTGTCATGGAAGGATCATGCAGAGTACTGGTCTGGAGAGGGGCCTGATGACTCAGTTGGAGGACGTATCCTAAAGTAACCCTACCGCATAGTACTGCCGGGTCGGCTTAAAGGTTCTAGTGCTGTGTTTGCTATCCATCGTAAACCATTACATCCTGTGGCAGAGGATCGTACGGGTTTTGTTCTATTCAAGTCTGTGGCAGAGACTTTTGTTCGTGCTGCGTACTGGCTGCTAGGTTAGTGAGAGAAACCTATCCAGGCGGGCAAAGATTCAACTCTAAGAGGAAAGTACATTCACCTACAAGATTTCAATTCCTAATAATACACTAAGAAAAGGTATTAGAACTTCCTTTCCTGCTACTTCCTACAGTTACGTTTATTAAAGTATTGGAAAAGATACTCAAGTGTCAGGTGCCTACATTGTCTGGTATTAAACTCAACGGGACCCTAGACCCGGTTCTGATGAAATAGAGGTAACAAAGGTAATGGTAACAGCCCGCTTTAAACCAGCAGCTCCACCGTGAGTTATTGCTACATCCATATTACTGTAGCCCAGCACCTGGCTACATAACTGTTCTTCACGCCATCAAAAACATAGAAATTAACATCAAACAAAACATTGAGAAAAAAGATTTTTACATTTCATGTAATATACATTTGGTATACCAAGAAAGGGGGACATTTATCAGGCTAATGGAACATTTTATTTCCCAATCCCAAGGTGGCAAGATGACAAGAGAGTCCTCATTTTCAAATCAGACAGCTCTTTCTGATTTGTATTATCAACTGACTCAGATTAATAGGGGTAAAGATATTTTAGGTATGGGTGGACTGGTGGACTGAGTAACCTGCTACACCTGATGACAGGGTCTCCCACCATATATTGCATATATACAACCTACCATGGAGTATTTCTTCTCACCTTGGGGTGTTCTTACTTCCCCTATAGTATGAACTAAATAAAGAGAGTCAAATAATAACAGCTGCTGCAGGTGTGCCGACCAGTGGCGGTTGTTTTTTTTTTTCTTTTTTTAATGGGGGGCAGCAAACAACCACCCCCCGGGTGGCCGGCGCCATTAACCCCCCTTCATCTGCTGGTCGGTCTGACACTTACCCCATCCGGGTGGCGGGCTGCGGCTCCAGTGTCCTCTCTGTCACCTCTGTCCTCCTCTCCTCCTGTGGCTCCGGTGTCCTCCAGCACAGCGGCTGGTGGCGGGCTGCGGCTCTTCTCCATCTCCTCCTCTCCTCCTGAAGCTCCAGCACGGCAGGTGGTGGTGGACCGCGGAACCTCTCTCTTTTCTCCTCCTCTTCTCCTGTGGCTCCGGTGTCCTCTAGTACGGTGGCGGGCTGCGGCTCCTCTCCGTCTCCTCCTCTCCTCCTGTGGTTCCAGTGTCCTCCAGCTCGGCGGATGGTGGCGGGCTGCGGAACCTCTCCGTCACCTCTCTCCTTCTCTTCTCCTGTGGCTCCGGTGTCCTCCAGCACTGTGGCGGGTGGCAGGTAGGGATGAGCCGAACACCCCCCGGTTCGGTTCGCACCAGAACCCGCGAACGGACCGAAAGTTCGCACGAACGTTAGAACCCCATTGACGTCTATGGGACTCGAACGTTCGAAATCAAAAGTGCTCATTTTAAAGGCTAATTTGCATGGTATTGTCCTAAAAAGGGTTTGGGGACCCGGGTCCTACCCCAGGGGACATGTATCAATGCAAAAAAAACTTTTAAAAACGGCCGTTTTTTCGGGAGCAGTGATTTTAATGATGCTTAAAGTAAAAAAAAAAAAGTGAAATATTCCTTTAAATATCGTACCTGGGGGGTGTCTATAGTATGCCTGTAAAGTGACGCGTGTTTCCCATGTTTAGAACAGTCCCTGCACCAAATGTCATTTTTAAAGGAAAAAATCTCATTTAAAACTGCTTGCGGGTTTAATGTCATGTCGGGTCATGGCAATATGGATGAAAATCAGTGAGACAAACGGCATGGGTACCCCCCAGTCCATTACCAGTCCCTTTGGGTCTTGTATGGATATTAAGGGGAACCCCGCACCCAAATTAAAATAAGGAAAGGTGTGGGGCCACCAGGCCCTATATACTCTGAACAGCAGTATACAGGCGGTGCAAACAAGACAGGGACTGTAGGTTTGTTGTTAAGTAGAATCTGTTTGTAATTTTGAACATTTTTAACGTGTTTAGCTCCAGCCAAAAAATCTTTTCTAAGCTTTTTGGAAAACATAGGGAAGGGTTATCACCCCTGTGACATTTGTTTTGCTGTCTTTCCTCCTCTTCAGAAGATTTCACCTCACTTTTTTGTCCCAATGAAAAATGTTTTTTGAAAATTTGGGTTTTTTTGTGGAACAAGGATTGGAAAGCATCAGTGGAAAGGAGAACTTGTTTTCCCATATTAACTCTTACAGGAGAGAATTTCCCTTCCTAGGGGTAGATTTCATCTCACTTCCTGTTGTCTCCTTCCGTTTGCAAGTAGGAGTCGTTTGTAAGTTAGATGTTTGAAAGTAGGGTCCTGCCCTATATACTCAGCAGAAATTTGGGCCTTAGGTGTTGCTGTGGCCACAACACTGTAAGCCCTCACAGGGCCCTGCTGTGAAATATTAGATCAAGAATTGTAATTACATGCCCCTGTTGAACAGGAGCTGAAAAATTAGGCCTTAGGCACTGGTGCTGGTGCCACAACACTGCAACCCCTCACAGACACTCTAGTTGGAACGCAGGAACGAGCCCTGCTGCAAATTATTGCTTCAAAAATTGTAATTACACGCCCCTGTTAGACAGGGGCAGAAAAATTGGGCCTTAGGCACTGGTGCTGGTGCCACAACACTGCAACCCCTCACAGACACTCTAGTTGGAACGCAGGAACGAGCCCTGCTGCAAAGTATTGCATCAAAAATTGTAATTACACGCCCCTGTTAGACAGGGGCAGAAAAATTGGGCCTTAGGCACTGGTGCTGGTGCCACAACACTGCAACCCCTCACAGACACTCTAGTTGGAACGCAGGAACGAGCCCTGCTGCAAAGTATTGCATCAAAAATTGTAATTACACGCCCCTGTTAGACAGGGGCAGAAAAATTGGGCCCTAGGCACTGGTGCTGGTGCCACAACACTGCAACCCCTCACAGACACTCTAGTTGGAATGCAGGAACGAGCCCTGCTGCAAAGTATTACATCAAAAATTGTAATTACACGCCCCTGTTAAACAGGGGCTGAAAAATTGTGCCTTAGGCACTGGTGGTGGCGCCCAGAACCAAAAATGTTCTTACAAGCTATCAGCGTGATGATTGAGGAGGAAGAGGATAATTACTCAGGGATAGTCACTCAGCATCAGCATAGGCAGTCTTTGAAGGGATCTGAGATTTCAAAAAAAATTATTCGGTTACATCAGCATCAGGTGCTTGGTAGCTGGTGGTGATCCAAGACTCATTCATTTTTATGAAGGTCAGCCGATCGACCGAGTCGGTGGACAGACGCACCCTGTGATCGGTTACCACGCCTCCAGCAGCACTGAATGTGCGTTCCGAAAGAACGCTGGATGCAGGACAGGCCAGTAGCTCAATTGCATACTGTGCAAGCTCTGGCCAGTGATCCATCCTCAAGACCCAGTAACCCAGAGGATTTTCGGTGGGAAAGGTGTCCAAGTCTGATCTTGCCCCTAGGTATTCCTGCACCATGTAAAACAGACGCTGGCGATGGTTGCTGGAACCGATCATACCTTGGGGCTGCGGACCAAAAAATTGTCTGAACGCATCGGTCAGACGGCCACCTTCTCCACCGCTCCTTCTTTGACTGACCGAAGCCTCAGCAACACGTTGTCCAGAAACAGGAGTTTGTAACCTCCCAGTCTCTAGGAACGCGTTGCACAGACCTTTCTGCAAGGCCTCCCGAAGATGTTTCATCCTCTGCTCCCTCTGCGATGGCAAGATAAGGTCCGCAACCTTACCCTTGTAACGTGGATCAAGGAGGGTTGCCAGCCAGTATTGGTCCTTCTCCTTGATACCACGAATACGAGGATCCTTACGCAGGCTTTGCAGGATCAGGGAGGCCATGCAGCGTAGGTTTGCTGAGGCATTCGGTCCGGAGTCCTCTGGGTCACTAAGAACGACATGGTCCGCAGCCACCTCCTCCCAGCCACGTACAAGTCCATGTGTTTCTTGGGACTGATCCCTTAAAGACTGCTGCTGATGCTGAGTGCCAGGCTCCACCTCCATACTGACACAATCTTCCTCCTCCTCCTCTTCCTCCTCGTCCTCTTCCTGTGTGATCGGCGGGCACGCAGGAACACTGTCTGGATAAAGGGGGCCTTGAGAGCTAAGGAAGTCCTCCTCTTCCTGCCTCTGTTCTGCCTCAAGTGCCCTGTCCATTATTCCACGCAGCGTGTGCTCCAACAGGTGGACAAGGGGGACAGTGTCACTGATGCATGCACTGTCACTGCTCACCATCCTCGTGGCCTCCTCGAATGGTGACAGGACAGTGCATGCATCCCTGATCATGGCCCACTGGCGTGGGGAAAAAAACCAAGCTCCCCTGACCCTGTCCTGGTGCCATAGTCGCACAGGTACTCATTGATGGCCCTCTGCTGCGTGTGCAGCCGCTGCAGCATGGCCAACGTTGAGTTCCACCTGGTGGGCATGTCACAGATTAGGCGGTTCTTGGGCAGGTTAAACTCCTTTTGGAGGTCCGTCAGCCGAGCACTGGCATTATATGACCGGCGGAAATGCACACAGACTTTCCTGGCCTGCCTCAGGACATCCTGTAAGCCCGGGTACCTGCCCAAGAACCGCTGCACCACCAAGTTAAGGACGTGAGCCAAACAGGGCACATGGGTCATTTGTCCCTGTCGGAGGGCAGAGAGGAGGTTGGTGCCATTGTCGCAAACCACCATTCCTGCCTTAAGTTGGCGTGGCGTCAACCACCTCTGAACCTGCCCCTGCAGAGCTGACAGAACCTCTGCCCCAGTGTGGCTCCTGTCCCCCAAGCACACCAGCTCAAGCACCGCATGGCATCTTTTGGCCTGCGTACTTGCGTAGCCCCTTGAACGCCTACGGAGCACCGCTGGTTCCGAGGAAGAGGCCATGGAGGAAGAAGAAGAGGAGGGGGTGGAGGAGAGAGGTGTGTCACAATCAGCATTTTGGAGGCGTGGTGGCGGAACAACCTCCAACACTACTGCACCTTGTCCTGCATCCTTCCCAGCTGCCAGCAGAGTCACCCAATGCGCCGTGAAACTTAGGTAACGTCCCTGTCCATGCCTGCTGGACCATGAGTCAGCGGTAATATGCACCTTACCGCTGACCGCCCTGTCCAGCGAGGCATGGACATTGCCTTCCACATGCCGGTAGAGAGCCGGAATCGCCTTCCGTGAGAAAAAGTGGCGTTTGGGTACCTGCCACTGAGGAACCGCACATTCCACAAACTCACGGAAGGGGGCAGAGTCTACCAACTGAAAAGGCAGCAGTTGAAGTGCTAGCAATTTTGCCAAGCTAGCATTCAACCGCTGGGCATGTGGATGGCTGGGAGCAAACTTCTTTCGGCGGTGCAGCAGCTGGGGCAGGGAAATTTGCCTGGTACAATCTGACGTCGGTGTACCAAAAGCAGATTGCCCACAAGTACTTGGCTGTGACACACCTAATTCTACACCTTCATTCCTCTCACTGTAGGTCTCAGAGAGGACTGAAGGTCTAGTGGGGTTGGAAATCTCAGCTGATGAGGAGCAAGGAGAGATCCTCTTTGTTCTTTGGTGTGGGTCTTTTAGATACGCTTGCCAACGAACTGCATGGCAGGTCAACATATGTCTGGTCAAGCATGTGGTACCCAAGCGGGAGATATTTTGGCCACGCGAGATACGCTTGAGACATATGTTGCAAATAGCAGCGGTGCGATCTGATGCACTCGTCTCAAAAAAGGCCCACACCAAAGAACTTTTTGAATAACGCGCAGAGACTGCAGCGCCCTGCACATGTGGAGCTTTGGGGTGTGATGCAGTCAATGTGCTGCCCTTAGGCTGGCCCCTGGAGGGCATCCTGCCTCGTTGGTGATGTGCTGCCGCCTCCTCCTCCTCCTCCTCCTCCTCCTCCTCCTCCTCTCTCCTATCAGGCACCCACGTTGAGTCAGTGACCTCATCATCCCCTCCCTCCTCATCACTGGAGCAAACCTGGCAGTATGCTGCAGCAGGGGGAGCATGACTGCCAGATTGCTGTCCTTCTTGGGCACCCCCTCTGTCCGCGCTCATGTTACTGCCTTCATCGAGCTCAGTATCGTCATCAGAGCCTTCCAAACGCTGGGCATCCTCCTGGAGCATGTACCCAACACTGTGGTCAAACAGTTCGAGGGAATCCTCATGAGGACATGGTGGAGCTAGGGAAGGAGTCACTGATGACATTGAGCTGAGGGAAGAGGCCGCTGCTTTGCCAGACAAAGCACCCTGGGCATGGGTGAGAGAGGATGAGGAGGATGAGGACGGCTTGGTCATCCACTCGACCAAGTCTTCCGCATGTTGCGGCTCAACATGGCCAGCTGCCGAAAAAAAGGCCAAGCGTGTCCCATGGCCACGTGCTGATGAGGATGCACCGTCTCCACGACCAGCACTAGACACAGAGCCTGCTTGCCCTCTCTTATTGGCTTGTGACTGTCTGCCTCTCCTTCTTGGCCTTCCAGACATACTAATGGCCTGTAGCTGCACTAAGCTGGGATAGAACACCTGTAATTTTCTTCAAGTAGCTTTATATACTGTAACCAGACAAGCCTGCCTGTCAGTAGGAAGATAACAGGAACGGATCTAGCTGAACACTGTGAGCAGGACGCACTGTACTAAATGTAAATAGTCTAGCTGCCTGACCGTGGTACTAATAGGATCAAATAGAACACCTGTAATTTTCTTCAGGTAGCTTTATATACTGTAACCAGACAAGCCTGCCTGTCAGTAGGAAGATAACAGGAACGGATCTAGCTGTACACTGTGAGCAGGACGCACTGTACTAAATGTAAATAGTCTAGCTGCCTGACCGTGGTACTAATAGGATCAAATAGAACACCTGTAATTTTCTTCAGGTAGCTTTATATACTGTAACCAGACAAGCCTGCCTGTCAGTAGGAAGATAACAGGAACGGATCTAGCTGTACACTGTGAGCAGGACGCACTGTACTAAATGTAAATAGTCTAGCTGCCTGACCGTGGTACTAATAGGATCAAATAGAACACCTGTAATTTTCTTCAGGTAGCTTTATATACTGTAACCAGACAAGCCTGCCTGTCAGTAGGAAGATAACAGGAACGGATCTAGCTGTACACTGTGAGCAGGACGCACTGTACTAAATGTAAATAGTCTAGCTGCCTGACCGTGGTACTAATAGGATCAAATAGAACACCTGTAATTTTCTTCAGGTAGCTTTATATACTGTAACCAGACAAGCCTGCCTGTCAGTAGGAAGATAACAGGAACGGATCTAGCTGAACACTGTGAGCAGGACGCACTGTACTAAATGTAAATAGTCTAGCTGCCTGACCGTGGTACTAATAGGATCAAATAGAACACCTGTAATTTTCTTCAGGTAGCTTTATATACTGTAACCAGACAAGCCTGCCGGTCAGTAGGAATTTAACAGGAACGGATCTAGCTGAACACTGTGAGCAGGACGCACTGCACTAAATGTAAATAGCAGGAACGGATCTAGCTGAACACTGTGAGCAGGACGCACTGCACTAAATGTAAATAGTCTAGAAGATAACAGGAACGGATCTAGCTGAACACTGTGAGCAGGACGCACTGCACTAAATGTAAATAGTCTAGAAGATAACAGGAACGGATCTAGCTGAACACTGTGAGCAGGACGCACTGCACTAAATGTAAATAGCAGGAACGGCTCTAGCTGAACACTGTGCGCAGGACGCACTGCACTAAATGTAAATAGCAGGAACGGATCTAGCTGAACACTGTGAGCAGGACGCACTGCACTAAATGTAAATAGCAGGAACGGATCTAGCTGAACACTGTGAGCAGGACGCACTGCACTAAATGTAAATAGCAGGAACGGATCTAGCTGAACACTGTGAGCAGGACGCACTGCACTAAATGTAAATAGCAGGAACGGATCTAGCTGAACACTGTGAGCAGGACGCACTGCACTAAATGTAAATTGCAGGAACGGATCTAGCTGAACACTGTGAGCAGGACGCACTGCACTAAATGTAAATAGTCTAGAAGATAACAGGAACGGATCTAGCTGAACACTGTGAGCAGGACGCACTGCACTAAATGTAAATAGCAGGAACGGATCTAGCTGAACACTGTGAGCAGGACGCACTGCACTAAATGTAAATAGCAGGAACGGATCTAGCTGAACACTGTGAGCAGGACGCACTGCACTAAATGTAAATAGCAGGAACGGATCTAGCTGAACACTGTGAGCAGGACGCACTGCACTAAATGTAAATTGCAGGAACGGATCTAGCTGAACACTGTGAGCAGGACGCACTGCACTAAATGTAAATAGTCTAGAAGATAACAGGAACGGATCTAGCTGAACACTGTGAGCAGGACGCACTGCACTAAATGTAAATAGCAGGAACGGATCTAGCTGAACACTGTGAGCAGGACGCACTGCATTAAATGTAAATAGTCTAGATAGAAGATAACAGGAACGGATCTAGCTAAACTGAATACAGTGTATATATATATATGCAACACCTGGGATGCATATATATACACAATACACTGTAAGTGCAGCTAACTGACTGACTGTTCTGCCTAATCTATCTAACTCAAATCAAATGACACTGTCTCTCTCTCTCTCTATCTCTCAGCACACCGGAACACACACTACACAGGGCCGCCGTGCAGGCAGCCTTATATAGTGTGGGGTGTGTACTAAATCCCCTGAGCCATAATTGGCCAAAGCCACCCTGGCTTTGGCCAATTACAGCTCTCTCTACTGACAGCGCTGTGATTGGCCAAGCATGCGGGTCATAGTGCATGCTTGGCCAATCATCAGCCAGCAATGCACTGCGATGCCGCAGTGAATTATGGGCCGTGACGCGCCACACGAATTTAGCGCGAACGGCCCATAACGTTCGCAATTCGGCGAACGATCGAACAGCCGATGTTCGAGTCGAACATGGGTTCGACTCGAACACGAAGCTCATCCCTAGTGGCAGGCTGTGGCTCCTCTTCGTCTCCTCCTCTCCTCCTGCGGCTCTGGTGTCCTCCAGCATGGTGACGAGTGGCAGACTGCTGCTCCTCTCCGTCTCCTCTTCTCCTCCTGTGGATCAGGTGTCCTCCAGCATGGCGGACGGTGGAAGGCTCCATCTCCTCTCCATCTCCTGTCTATCTCCTCTCTCCTTCTCTCCTCCTGCAGTTCCGGTGTCCTCCAGCATGGGTGGCAGTCAGCAGCTCCGGTGTCCTCTGTCTCCTCTCTCCTCATCCTAGGCGCTTGGCGTCCAATAGGATCGCCTGACGTTTTGGTCAATCGGGAAACGGGTCTCATGACCCACTTCCTGATTGGCCGGGAGGAGACTTAGTGTGAAAATAGTGAATATCCATTTGCTATACAGAATACTTTATTAATCTCGTATTCTGTTTGGCGAATTTAATATTTTCACACTAAATCTCCTCCCAGCCTCCTCTATCGGCACACAACTGGGTGGGATCAGGGTGCACTGCTCTGCGCCCCGAACCCACCCTTTTTTGAAGCCTATTAGAACCTTAGACAATAATCATGTGCTTCAAAAAAACATCCCCGTTCCCCCCATTGGAATCCATAGTTTTGTGCCCTGTATGTAGATCAGGGGGCCAGGTGCATGGATAGGGGGGCTCCGTCCATGTGCTCCTAATGGACGGGACGGGTCCACTGGTGCGGACCTTGCCACTAAAGCACAGATGTCATGCTGTCTTAGTCTCAGAACTATCTCTGAGGTGGATTAACTCTCCACCATTTATCTACAAATTGAATTGTGTGTGGATACTTTAACATCGATTTAGATTATATTGCTCTAGATTATATTTTCCTCACACTTATTTTTTTTCTTTTCCTTTTATCTTTATGTGTGTGTCTATAGATGCCCGCAGGTGCTCCACCCTTAGGAAGTCACTTCCTATGGTGGCACATGATGAAAAGGAGACTAGCGCGCTGGCAGGGGAACAAAAAGAACAGAATCGGGCCACTCTGTGCAATACTATTGAAGAGAGAAGGTAATTATAACATATGTCTTTTTAACTGTAATGTTAATATGAGTATAGTCAGAGACTTTGATCAATCCTATACATGCATTCATTGCATAGTCAAGAGCTATAAATAGAAATGCCTGATTAAAATGAGAAATCATTGACATTGGGGTTACTAGCTAGCCAAATATGCTGTATATCATGTCTCTGCTGTGACCAAGAGTTTTAAGATTTTTTATTGGTAACAATAGTATTACTCCCCCTTCCAGCTGGTTACTGTAGAAAAGGAGGACGTTTTGCATCATTAGCCAGTGTCGTGCACACACTATGCACCTTTTCAGTGTGAGGTAGGTTCCTCTCACCATTACTCCTATTAGCAGTAGAAACAAGGCTTTATACCACAGTTAGTCTTTGCTGCCACCTACAGTGATGTGGTCACCTCTGGTCATTGAACCTCTCCTGCATTAAGCAGCTGTGTGCTCAAGGTTTTTACCTGGTGTTCTTTATTAAGTTGTTCCTGAAGTACAATATGTCACATTCCAAGTGTAAGGGAAACCACTGCATTGGGTCTCCCCAGCTCACAATCTGCTAATAGTTACAGGGAGGCATGCATTAACCCTAGTAAGGGACCTGATGCCAACAGCTGAGATTGTTCCTTATATTTGTCAGGTGTAGCCCACTCTTCTGCCTTATCCAACAAGGAGTACTCTGCAGCTATGCCTAATTGTATGGGCCAAATTGCAATTATGATTGCTGACTCTGAGCACAGAAGCTGTAAGTATACTTATACGCCTTCCCAATTCATGAAGTTTTTCAGACAGATATTAATGCAGCTGTAGCAGCCCCTGAGCCTTCTGCTGTGGAGGTACTGTCTGACAAAGAGTCTCAAAAATCCTGAATGGATGAATTTGTACCTCATTCAGTTGATTTAGCTGCAAGGCTTAAAGATTACATACTGTACAACTTACTGCTGCTGTGAGAGCCACCTTTTAACAGCCTGTTTTTACCAGTGCTCTTACCAGCCTGAGATCCTTGAAAGGCCCCAAGACTATCAAACTTTTCCAGTACACTTCTTACTTCCACATGTTCTACGCAAACTTTTAAACTCCAGATAAATTATTTATCCCTCCCAAATATTTTGTCACACAATATCCGTTGGATGAAGATTTTCTTAAAAAATGGGCGGCTTCCATTGTGGATCCATCAATATTTCACCCCCCCTAAAAAAAAAAAAAAAAAAAAAAACACTTACTATATCTATTGAGGATGCTCTGGTTTTTAGGGATCCCACTGACAAATGTTGGGATGCTCTTTTTAAAGCCCTGCTTTGCAACACACCATAGCCAGAATGTAAGTCTATCAAACCCTAAAGGATTGTGTCAAATAATCTAGCTTCAGTCATTACTGATCCTTTAGCTGTAGAACATTTGGCTTCAGCCTTACACCATTGTGTTGATGGCTTAACTGATCTGTTTTGTGTCCTGAATTAGTCTACTGTATGTAAATATATTGCCACCTCTACTGCCGCTTAATGACAGATTTCTGATAAATCCATGACCAGCTTTTTTTTATGAATATCAACTAGGAATTTGTGCTGGCAATATCTAACTTTTTGCCAGTTTGTTTGGCCGTTCTCCAAACTGCGAACAGGTCGCGCATCGGCCAAGTTCTATTTTTGATCAAAATCATTAGCAACCAAACATTGGAAATCTGTAACAAATATCACAGTTAAAGAATGATACAAGTAAAACACTATAACACACAAGAAAAAAACCTAACCATTTTATGGTACAGTGAAAATCTTGGTTTGACCACATTCAAGGTAAAGACAGTATTGATTAATAAGTAATATGCTGCTCTCTTACATTCCATTTCTGGAATAATTTAAAAAGTCAATATTGTTTATAAATGTGACTTAGGCCTCTTTCACACGGACTGTCCGTTCAGGTCCGCCTGTCAGTTTTTTAGGCGGACCTGAACGGACCCTCCATAGACATCTATGGAGCGTCGGATGTCAGCGGTGACATGTCCGCTGACATCCGACCCGCTCCGATCCGAAAAAGTGTAACAGAGGAAAAACCTACTTTTCCATCCGTTTTCGGATCGGATCGGGTGACGACGGACTCTACGGTCCGTCGTCATCCGATCCCCCATAGGGGAGAGCGGCGCTCTGACAAGTCCGTCGCTGCACAGTGTGCAGCGACGGACCTGTCATTTTCCTGCTCAGCGGGGATCGGCGGAGCGAGCAAGCCACGGATATTCACGGGGCGGATCATCACTGATCCGCCCCATGTGAAAGAGCCCTTTCTATACAGTAAATGTTTATTTCTGTTCTATTTATCAACGGGATTTTAATAGAAATAGAGTAGGTTGCATACAGCCCCTTCTTACTTAATCTTCTTTATTGTGGTTTGATAATGTGTTTTATATTGGTTTGATATTGTATTTAAATTTTCTTTATATTTTGTTATAAACATCTCCAATATCTGTAATGTATTGTCTGCAAGTTAATAATATTTTAATTTAATAAAAATACAATCTACAAAAAAACATTTAGCATGGAAGTTTTGTCTTTTACTAATCATGTTTTTCTGATTCTCTTCTTTCTTTGTGGAAAGTACGTTTTTAAAAAGAATGATCACAGGATATCTTATATATAGTAATATGTAATGTTTTATTATTATCACTGTGCGATGATGTGAACTGTCTGATGTGGATGGAAATTTATGCAGAGGATCTTCTGTGATTTAGGTTGTCCTTTCCTGAATAGAGATTGCAGCAAAGCGAAAGACACTTGTTTTAGTTTGGGACATCCGAGAATAAGAACTATTGACTGAGCAGGAGGATAGCTGTATATTACAATCAAGCAGGCACAGAATCCAGAGCTGTTCCTGGGGAAGGTATCTATAAAGAGAAGGACCTCAGACATATAGAATGAAATATAAAGAAGAAGGAGGCATGCAATTGTCCTGGCTGCAGATCTGCGAGCTTCAGCTCTTGGACTGAGGTCCCCTTGGGCATTTCTATCCTCTTTGTGACTGTGTGTAATTAATAACTTGATGATCATACCATTAGCAATACCAATGAGAGCTAATGGAAGGGAACAGCTAATGACAGTACTGGGTAGCATGTACACAGCATTCACTTTAGGAACAGCGACTTCCATACTCTGATTTGTTGACACGTTTAAATAGAGATGATCCTTGTGCCGGTTCAATGCAGCAGGTAGGCCATTAGCTACAGATGTAAAAACTGAGGCCATCAGTAACTTGGGTATTAACCGTGAGACCCCCAACTTTAACCGAATAAGAAAGGGATGAGTAAATATGACAATCTGCAAGTAGTAGTAGATAGAGAGACAAACCGTGAACCAAAAGCTTGAAAATATAGGAAGGACCAATAGGACCGTAAATAAAGTGTAGATCTGATCAGAGCTGTAGAGGTCTCGGTCCAGGAAGCTCAAATAATCATTGATCAGCATTATGAACTGGAAAACAATGTTAGAGGAACCTAGGGTCACCAAAATTAAGTCAGATGGGTTGAGCTTTTTACCTTTCACTTTGTCTACAAAATTGACAAGCACAATTAGTGAGTTAGTGAACACTCCCATGATGGTGCTTATACCCAATATTATCATTGAAACCAAAATAAATGTAGGCGGCATTGATTATTCATGTAAGATTGTTTGATTTTAACAATTGCAAATATGCCACAGAGGACTTTGCAAGCAATGGCATCTGTCTTGCATCGCTGATCCATTTATTAATATACCCCTTAGAACCAATATGCTCACCTGTCAAAGCCAAAAAATCACAAATTAAAAGAATTCTATGGTCACAGCATACACTTTCAACATTGCAATAACAATACAAAAATAGTTATTTTCACAATCCAATATAAGCAACAAAATCTCCTTTCATGTGAGTACTGCCTGTCTGCTGGCCATCTCTTCCCATAATTTCCTGGATTCCCTGCATGCTTTACAGCTTATCTTCCACTAGTTACTTTTAATTTCTAAGGACTCTATATCCCATAATACCTTGCTGCCTGAAGGCAATGATTCCTATACTGGTTCTGCCTGCTTAAACCCTTCCTCCCAGCACCAACTCAGTTCAGAACGCAGGCTCTGTGAATTCTGTGACACAGCACTGAAAATCAACAGGGCACAGTAAAAAGAATTCCTAGAGAAGAAAATGTCATCAGCACACCAAGGATTTCTCAAAGTGATTTATTTTCATGGTCACATGATAAACATGCAGCTGTATGTTTATCATGTGACCACAGAAATAAATCCCTTTTCGAGGAATCCTTGGTGTGCTGATGACATTTTCTTCACTTTGATCATCAACGGTTTCCAGCCTATGGTCATTACAGCACCCAGAGTTACTGAGTAGCCAGTTTCTTGAATGTGTGCGTAGAGAATATTGTGCTTGAAATAATTCCAAGAAAGACATGTGTAGAGACTGAGCTCCAAAAAGTAAGATTACAAACTTCAAGATTGTTCAGAGTAATAGGAATAGACAAGAAATAATTGAAGATCAATGTGGAAATTAATATATGGTTTACATTTTGACCATAGATACGCTTTAAGTAAAAAAAAAAAAACAGAATGTATATTCACACAGCTAGCAGAATCTGAAAACATATATTGCAGTAATTTTTTCAGAGTTATAAAACATTGAGAGAATGGTTTGATTCCATAATGTTTACTAGTGTTAGTTTAGTTACTACAGGAAGACTAAACAGGACATTGCTTCAAAACCCGTAAAAGAGGTTCTAGGGTCAAAGCTAAATTGCCATAGCAATTGTGGTTTGAGAGTTTGGACTGTCACAACACCGCTGTAATGGGACACAAAAAGTTTTTCACTGAATGTAAAAAATCCCCTTGAAATGTTGGTTTCCACAATTTAATTTGACATGAATGTCTTTATCATGCTAGCCTTGTGCCAATGTGTTGGACCATTATCCTGGAGGTTCTTGGACTATTACCCAAGAAGCTCAGATTTTTCACTGTGTTGGGAAATGTTTTTGTGAGTAGGTCCATGTTTATGTAAAAGAGGGTTGGAACCAAACCATCCTCTACTGGGAATCATGGTTGATCTAGGTACTGGAACAAAAGTTCTGGGGACAGGCATATATATTTTTATATGATATATATTTTTATTTTTATTCTTGGGGGCGTAACGACCAGTCTTTGTGCAAGCTTCAGCTACAGGTGTGATTTTAGCTATAAGTTCAAAAGGAATAAAGTGAGTAAATTTATTTATCTGTCTCAGCTATTCACCCCATGTGTGTGAGCAGACCTGTTTCTAGAGGATCCAAATAGACACTAGAGATATTATTATATTATTATTATACGTGGTTTATATAGCGCCAACAGTTTACGCAGCGCTTAAGCGCTTAAGATATCTTAAGATAAAGGTCAAAGCATACTTTTTAAAACAGAGTATTTATTTAAATATTATCAGAGAAAATGTTCAAATCAAATAAATGTTTCAGAAACCATACTGCTGTCACCAAGGAATTTATGAACATATTTTTCCACCCACATACAACAGGAACATGATTTCTTCATATTTTATACATTACCTGAATAATATTCAAATTAGTGAACTATGCCGTTTTTCAGATATTATCAGAAGTCACAAACATTTCCAGCAATAGACATTAATTGACATTATTTAATATGATTAATTACAGATATTTAGATAATTACTATTTTCAGTTCATTTCTTTTGTAAATTTGAGAATACTTGCAGTAGTCTCTCTTCATACAATGTCTGTCTTGCTTTAAATGATTGTCTTAGACAGCTGGCGCCTGACTTTGTGTGTCAAGCCTGATTGTTAGATTGGCGTTTTAATATTTACTTAATGATTTCTGTTCCAGAACTGTGTTTATTGCAGGATCATATGCAAGGCAACCAACATCTACATCAGGGTTTCTCAGCTAGGGTTCCTCCAGAGGTTCTAGGGGCTAGGGGTTCCATGAGAACTTTCTACCTTTCAGATAAGTTTGCACTGAATCTGTTGATCCTTTTCGCTATCTGTAATGGTGAAATTCTTCCCAATGACCACACGTGTAAGGAACATTGTTCCCACAGACCATCACACTAATGTTTTATGAATTGTAGATATAATATTTTTTTAGCAGGGGTTCCCTGAGATTGGAAAGTTATTTCAAGTTGAAAAGGTTGAGAAAGGCTGCTCTACATACTGACACATGTAAATGTCCCGAAAGTATTTATAAAAGTTCTGTGGCATCAATTCTACATACCTTATTACTAATTTCATGTACATTTCCAGGCCTCTGAATTTGGCTTGCATTGGCAAAATTCTAGTAACCTTTAGTGATGTATCAATGGTTAAGATTTTATTGAAGAATCTAATTTATATACCAGCCTGCCTCCTTTTAATTAGGGAGCATCATTGCTCCAGGGCTAATTGTATGTTTCATGCAAATTAGAATCCCATAGCACATACAGATGACAGCTTGGCACCACCCTAGACAGCTTTCTTTAGGGAAATTCAATTTGAGATTTGGAGCGATATTTCTCCACCTGTGAAATATGTGCTGGAAATAGATATAATATAATAATAGTAATGCAGTTGCATGGTTTGTGCTGCGTGGAGGGAATAATACTTGCTCTTGGTCAATAAATTGTAATCAGTTCTTGTGGTAGTCTAGGATGTATGTTTTTTTTTTTTTTAAGTAGATAAAGGGAAGTCCCTCTGTAAGATCTTTTCGGATGTCTGTGTTCCTGTTGGAGGGACTCGCATTCAATTCCTGAGACAGGAGGTGGGTGGATATCATTTTTACAGGATTTAAAGCAGTATTTACCCAAAAGCAAACATTTATGATATTGCAACCTACCAAATCTTTGATGTGATAGCTGCATTAATTTTCTTTTTTATGGATTTCCTTTTCTTTGTTAGTGTATTTAAATCTGCTAGTCCATCTAACACGTTCCTCCCCCCAGACTGACAATGTTGCTATTCAAATGTGCCCTTCAGTGTGGGCATTCTGTTTCAATGGTTTTTATTGAAATTTTCAAGACAAATAAACATTTAAGAGATTTAACAACATACCATAAATCTGTATCACATTACAGTAAACATTTCGGGAAAAGTATTTTGGCATCTTCTAACCTGCACATCTGTTACAGCTCTTTACTTGACGAGCCACATCAGAAAAAAAAAACAAAACACAGTAACGTTCCTATAACCTAGAAATAATAACTATCTTTTTGGTTTCCCCATCACTCCTCCATGAACTATATGGGGGGGGGGGGTTCGGGGGAAACCATGTCATATGGAATTGATGTGATCTAGAAATACAGACCATAAATTCAGCCTTTGAACGGGGTGGTATAGCGTCCCCTTCAATGCTTCGCTCATTACTGTAGATTTTATAACATCTATCTCCCTAGCACTACAGGGAGAGTATAGGGAAAGGGGTAATCCAGAGAAAGAGAGGAGAAAAAGAAAAAAAAAGAAAAAGAGGAAAGAGTATCAAGTTCACTCCATAATATGAACTCTGACTCTGACAAATCATGAGGGGTCAGACAGGTATTTGATCCAGAGTTCTCAGACTTTATCAAACATAGCTCCTTTGTCTAGTAAGCAGTGGTGGATGGTGGATTTTTCTTTTGGGGGGGGCGGCACTGACAGCAGCATCCCCCCCCCCCGGGGAAGACTGCGGCGTCACACACTAGCCACAACCCTCCCCCACCGCGGACTGTGGTGTGACACTGACATCAACCCCCCCTCCCGCGGCACCTCCCCAATCTAGGGATGGCATGCTGCGGTGTCCTCTCCTCCTCTCCCGGGATGGGATGCGGGCAGTGGCTCCGGTGTCTGCTACTCCCGCAGCCGTGTGTCTTCTTCCTGTTCTTCCAAAGCTAGGCATTCAGTTAGATCGCCTGATGCTTTGGCCATTCGGGAGACAGGTCTCACTGACCTGCCTCCTGATTGGTGGGGAGGAGAGTTAGTGTGAAAATAGTGAAAATTAATTTGCTACCGTCACACAACAGGGTGGGATCAGGATGCAGTGCTCTGTGCCCCCAACCCACCCTATTTTGAAGCCTATTAGAAACTCTGGCTCTAATCACATTCTTCAAAATACGCACCCCCTGCCTATCCCTGCCATAGTAATTTATGTATTCAGCGTCCTCAAAGGGGCCAGGCACATGGATAGGGAGGGCAGCCAAGGTGTTGGGGGGGGCGACGCCCATAATGCCTGGGTCGCCACTGCTAGTAAGATTGCCGAAAGGCATTCAATGACCATGACAACTTGTTTTTCACCAAGTTGAAAGGGATTGTAGGTGTCCTCCAGGACCTAGCTATTGCTATCCTAGCTGCCGTGAAAATAAAGGCTGTGAGTTTCCCTGCCTGTCGAGTGTAGGCATTCTAATACAAAAGGTGTGTTACTGGCCAGATTACCAGGTGAAAACAGAGGAAAAAAAGCAAATAATGTAGCACTGCATCTAGTGATTGGTAAGCTGCAATATATTTTTGGGTTTAATACTGCTTTAAAGTTGAATTCCAGCCAGGAAACACATAATATTATTAGCAAGCTACTTGTCTTTATAAAGTCAATTTTTTTTCATCATCTTTCTGATCCCACAAACCTGTCCGTTTTGTCTCCTTATTGTGTGACTGGGTTTTGTGTGACTGGGTGCTGCTATTTTCTCTCAACAAAGTGCTGCAGGGGCAGTTGTTTTGCCTAAATAGAAGTGGCGCCACCCACGCTTTACCAAACAGGCAATTTTGATTTGATTCTAGGCTAAAGGGTTGCCCTCCAGAACTTGAATGTTGACTTTTGAATGTTGTTTTCCGTAAGTTTGGGAGCTGCAGGTGGGGAATGCTGTCAGCCAAAGAAGTTAATGGCTGTACGCTTCTGTTCTCATGTAAACGCAGATCCATCTCTGCATGCTTGTACAATGTGATTTTCCCAAGTGTGAGCACAGCTCTGTCTAGTAGGGTGAGAGACCTAATTTGTCTCTGCTTATGCAAATCTTAAAGGCCTTGTTCCTCCCCCAGCTTGTGAAAAAAGAAGCAGCACACTGTGAAACTAATCTCTTGGTTACTTTTCTTTATTCTTCTGCCAGTTTATGTTTTGTTAGAAGATAAGTACTGCAGCACAAGTAACTGCATCTTATGCTTCTTCTCCCTTCCAAGTTCTGAGCTCTGCTATTTAGGAATTGCAAGAGGTTTATACCAAACCAAATTCAGCTACTTACATTGCTTGCATTTACAAAATAGATTTATTGATATAAAAATTAATACAGGGCTGCATTAACTTGTGTCTTTTATGTCTGCTCGGAATCCAGCTTTATAAGTGTAGCACCCTCTACTATAGGTAAGTGCTATAGTGAGGATTTTTGGTAGGTTCTGTCAGTACAGGTAAATTTAGGCAGGCCTATGCTGCAAGCTAGGCCTGTTTGTTTTTGATCTGGGGACAGGGAGTGGTTAGTGTAGCAGTGGGTTGTGACCACCTGTACTTTAGTTCTGAGGGGCCTCCCCTGCTTGCAGGGAGAATGTTCTGGAAGGGGGACAGGGCCTAGAACTGGAGTGGCAGGCAGCTCATGTGAGGATCCCTGACCAATCCCCAACTGGAATTGGCAGGGGGCAGGCCTCGCATATAAGCTGAGGTAACAGGCCACTGGGAGGAGTTGTCGGCCGTGAGAAATGGAGAATGGATTACTAGACAGCAGCAGGAGGGCACCCCTATCTGAGGGAGGTGCGCCAATCGCGGGAGGAAGCCCGGGAGAACTGTGAGGGAGCTTCACCCTTACACGGTCATGGGTGAAGTCCTCATCATTACATGGTCATTGATGAGGAGTTCCTAGAGCAGAGGGGCAGGAGAAGCTGTCGGAACATACGGTCCGGTTAAGTTCTCCATCATGGACTCGGGTCAGAAAAAGGTCGGTGAGTGTACCACAGTGGAAGGGTGGATGTGGAGACATGCGAGGAAGTCTGTGAGGGAACTTTGTCCTTACACAGTCATGGATGAAGTCCTCATCATTACACGGTCATTGATGAGGAGTCCTGGAACAGAGTAGAGACTGTGGGGAATAGTGTCAAATCAATGCGGCCCGAGGGCGCAGGATTTGCAAGCTGGACTAGCTGGGAACAGTAGTCCACTGTTCAGCACATGCTATTAAACTACTAGGCCTCCGGGGAGAAGTACTGCAGACCTCTGGCCTAGTAGCAGCAACTAATCAGAGTCAGCATTAGAGACTATTTAGAGTGGGATATTTTGCATATAGAAGAGGATGTGACAAGAAACATAATGTGCTACAGAATAAGTTTGTGCAGGAGGGAAGGATTCCTGGGAGTAATAGTCTGCAGGAGTTACGCAGAGGAGGAGCAATAATCTGCATGGTGATGCAGGGAAGAGACTGTGGATGTTATACATGTGCATAATTTCTTCAAGGCTCAAACGAAGTTTAATTCATAAATATGATGGCAAAATAATTGTTCTAGGGGCATCCCATATCGCCTTTCCCCCAATCAAGTTATATCCCCCCAATAAATGAAAACAAAACAAAGCAAAAGACTTTTCATTGTCTACAAGTGTGACTTAATGATGTCTGGCAGAAGGGTGAATTTGCGTGGATGTTAGTAACTAGTGGCAACACACCACAACATAAGGAACCTGCCACATTGCTCAATCAAGGATGGGCAGTGCATTGTATGGTGAAGGGAATTCTACATGGTCCCCAATACTTGCAAGTACCAGGTATTTGCAGGGGTTCCAACAAATCAGCGGAGAAGTGAAAAGGCAAGTATCTGCAGAAGGGTTGATGTTAAGAGAAGCTGTCACTCTGCCCCAAATAAAAACCCTACATGGGATTTAAAGCCCGTGCTGTGTACCTTCATGTACACATAGCTTGCAATCAGGGCTGGTGCAAGGACTTTTGACACCCCATGCAAAACCTCATTTTTCCGCCCCCCCATTGGCTCCACCCCTGAATCCACCCCCTTTGCCTGAGCATCAGTGTGACAGAAGCCAGCGCTAGAGGAAGGATGCGGCTGCAGTATAGAGTACTGATCATAGAGGTGTGCAGGGGATGTTTGCTTTTGTTCCTCCAGTACTGCACCTCTATAATGACACTAGAGAGCGGCTGCCTGCATCCCCCTGGATGTGCACGCTTTATCCCAGCAGCACCCAATAGAGGTTATAACATTTATTACAGAGGTATTTATAATACAGCACCCAAAACTTACGGAGACAGAGAGTAGGGAAACCAGCGGCTGGGCACCCTAGGCAGCAGAGCGCCCTAGGTGGCCACCTAGTTTGCCTAGTGGAAGCACTAGCCCTGCTTGCAATTTTACCAATCATATTTATACATCCAAAGCAGGTGAATTTTTGGTGACAGTAGTATGCTTTCTGCAACATTTATTCACTTTCAACTTCTTTGCAAAAAATATTTAAACAAACATGCCATTTAGAAAGTATTCTTTAACCTTTATAAATCATTAAATATCACCATTGTCTATTATTATCCTTTAAAATAGCTCTGCTCAAATGTTTGGCGTTGAAAGCTGAGATTGATAACTTATTTTCTTAGTTTGTTCCTTTGCTAAAAACCCACATTTTTTATAACCACATTAAATTTACATCTTTAGCTGAAGCTTGCACAACAACTGGTATTTATGTCCTCAAGAATAACAATATTTATCTGCCTATCCCCATATCCGTTGTTCTAGTACCTGGACCAATCATGATTCCAAGAAGATAATGGTGGGATCCAAACCCTCTTTTACATAGACACCATTTATTACGGAATGTAGTTATAATTATATGTGCATCTAAAGCAGATGAATCTGATAGAAGTGACACCAATCAGATTCATCTGCTTTGAAAGCACATGTGATTCTAAACACATATTAAAAGAATCCTGTATTCTGGCCAATGCATACCTTAGTGAAATTTGCTTCTATCAATATAAAATGTTTTTAAAAAAAAGAACAGTGTGTTGACATGTGGCCTATGACAGAGTATGTTTGTTTGTATCCATCTTCCTAGGTTTCTTTTTTTTTTTTCCATTTCCGGTCCTCCAGTGGCCGCTACTTCCTGTTCTATACAGTATGTAATCTGGTTCCTGGCACAGAGACGTCACTTCCTGTGTAAATGTGTGTTTTAGCCACATATTGTGGTTTTCTCCGTCCTTGTTTTGTTATACTTTAGGATGATCCCTCTGTGCCTTACTGGTTAATTTTTGGCACCAATATGGTCTGCCACACCCCCTCCCCTTTTGGCGCCAAAACACACTATATAGCAGTTGCTCACTCTCTTTCAACCCAGGAACATCTCTGTATCCTCCTGGGGATTTACATCCAATTCTACCTTAAGTGAGTACTTTATCCTCTGCTGCGATGTTACTATATTCATTTTTATTGAAGCATAAATGCCCCCCCAAACTTACTGTGGGTTTTTTTTCTCCCTATTATGTTTTACCATAGGCTCTCCCAGTGCATTTGCACGGTTCCACATGGACCATTGAGCAGATATGGTCAATGGGCTCTTTGATGCCCTCCTATGGTTGCTGTAGTACTACTATTTATTATTGGCTATTTATTGGCTTTTTCCTCATTGGAACTGAACCCCGAGATTGGTTGTAAATGGAAACAGGTATACATCTTGTTTTCCTATATTATGACCTTTGTATACACATATATTTTTTCCTGTCTTTTCTTATATTTTTTTTTTTCTTCCTTATTAAATAAATTGTAGCGCTTAAAAAAAAAAAAAAAAAAAAAATTTAACCACTTCAGCCCCGGAAGGTTTTACCCCCTTCCTGACCAGAGCACTTTTTACAATTCGGCACTGCGTCGCTTTAACTGCTAATTGCGCGGTCATGCAATGCTGTACCCAAATGAAATTTGCGTCCTTTTCTTCCCACAAATAGAGCCTTCTTTTGATGGTATTTGATCACCTCTGCCGTTTTTATTTTTTGCCCTATAAACGGAAAAAGACCGAAAATTTTGAAAAAAAATGATATTTTCTACTTTTTGTTATAAAAAAAATCCAATAAACTCAATTTTAGTCATACATTTAGGCCAAAATGTATTCGGCCACATGTCTTTGGTAAAAAAAAATGTCAATAAGCGTATATTTATTGGTTTGCGCAAAAGTTATAGCATCTACAAACTAGGGTACATTTTCTGGAATTTACACAGCTTTTATTTTATGACTGCCTATGTCATTTCATGAGGTGCTAAAATGGCAGGGCAGTACAAAACCCCCCCAAATGACCCCATTTTGGAAAGTAGACACCCCAAGGAAATTGCTGAGAGGCATGTTGAACCCATTGAATATTTATTTTTTTTGTCCCAAGTGATTGAATAATGACAAAAAAAAATTACAAAAAGTTGTCACTAAATGATATATTGCTCACACAGGCCATGCACATATGTGGAATTGCACCCCAAAATACATTTAGCTGCTTCTCCTGAGTACGGGGATACCACATGTGTGGGACTTTTTGGGAGCCTAGCCGCGTACGGGGCCCCGAAAACCAAGCACCGCCTTCAGGATTTCAAAGGGCATAAATTTTTGATTTCACTCCTCACTACCTATCACAGTTTTGAAGGCCATAAAATGCCAAGATGGCACAAAACCCCCCCAAATGACCCCATTTTGGAAAGTAGACACCCCAAGCTATTTGCTGAAAGGCATGTTGAGTCCATGGAATATTTTATATTTTGACACAAGTTGCGGGAATGTGACAATTTTTTTTTTTTTTTGCACAAAGTTGTCACTAAATGATATATTGCTCACACAGGCCATGGGCATATGTGGAATTGCACCCCAAAATACATTCTGCTGATTCTCCTGAGTACGGGGATACCACATGTGTGGGACTTTTTGGGAGCCTAGCCGCGTACGGGGCCCCGAAAACCCAGCACCGCCTTCAGGATTTCTAAGGGCGTAAAGTTGTGATTTCACTCCTCACTACCTATCACATTTTTGAAGGCCATAAAATGCCCAGATGGCACAAAACCCCCCCAAATGACCCCATTTTGGAAAGTAGACACCCCAAGCTATTTGCTGAGAGGCATATTGAGTCCATGGAATATTTTATATTTTGACACAAGTTGCGGGAAAGTGACAATTTTTTTTTTTTGCACAAAGTTGTCACAAAATGATATATTGCTCAAACATGCCATGGGCATATGTGGAATTACACCCCAAAATACATTCTGCTGCTTCTGAGTACGGGGATACCACATGTGTGGGACTTTTTGGGAGCCTAGCCACGTACGGGGCCCCGAAAACCAAGCACCGCCTTCAGGATTTCTAAGGGCATAAATTTTTGATTTCACTCCTCACTACCTATCACAGTTTTGAAGGCCATAAAATGCCAAGATGGCACAAACCCCCCCCAAATGACCCCATTTTGGAAAGTAGACACCCCAAGCTATTTGCTGAGAGGCATGTTGAGTCCATGGAATATTTTATTTTTTGACACAAGTTGCAGGAAAGTGACAATTTTTTTTTTTTTTGCACAAAGTTGTCACTAAATGATATATTGCTCACACAGGCCATCAGCATATGTGGAATTGCACCCCAAAATACATTCTGCTGCTTCTCCTGAGTACGGGGATACCACATGTGTGGGACTTTTTGGTAGCCTAGCCGCGTACGGGGCCCCGAAAACCCAGCACCGCCTTCAGGATTTCTAAGGGCGTAAAGTTGTGATTTCACTCCTCACTACCTATCACATTTTTGAAGGCCATAAAATGCCCAGATGACACAAAACCCCCCAAATGACCCCATTTTGGAAAGTAGGCACCCCAAGCTATTTGCTGAGAGGCATGTTGAGTCCATGGAATATTGTATTTTTTGACACAAGTTGCGGGAAAGTGACAATTTTTTTTTTTTTTGCACAAAGTTGTCACTAAATGATATATTGCTCAAACATGCCATGGGCATATGTGGAATTACACCCCAAAATACATTCTGCTGCTTCTCCTGAGTACGGGGATACCACATGAGTGGCACTTTTTGGGTGCCTAGCTTCATACGGGGCCCCAAAATCCAATCACCGCCTTCAGGATTTCTAAGAGCGTTAATTTTTTATTTCACTCCTCACTACCCATCACAGTTTTGAAGGCCATAAAATGCCAAGATAGCACAAAACCCCCCAAAATTACCCCATTTTTGAAAGTAGACACCCCAAGATATTTGCTGAGAGGCATGGTGAGTATTTTGCAGCTCTCATTTGTTTTTGAAAATGAAGAAAGACAAGAAAAACATATTTTTTTTTTCTTTTTTCAAATTTCAAAAGTTTGTGACAAAAAGTGAGGTCTGCAAAATACTCACTATACCTCTCAGCAAATAGCTTTGGGTGTCTATTTTCCAAAGTGGGGTCATTTGGGGGGGGGTTTGTGCCATCTGGGCATTCCATGGCCTCCGAAACTGTGATAGGCAGTGAAGAGTGAAATCAAAAATTTACGCCCTTAGAAAGCCTGAAGGCGGTGCTTGGTTTTCGGGGTCCCGTACGCGGCTAGGCTCCCAAAAAGTCTCACACATGTGGTATCCCCGTACTCAGGAGAAGCAACAGAATGCATTTTGGGGTGTAATTTCACATATTCCCATGGCATGTTTGAGCAATATATCATTTAGTGACAACTTTGTGCAAAAAAAAAAAAAAAAATTGTCTTTTTCCCACAACTTGTGTCACAATATAAAATATTCCATGGACTCGACATGCCTCTCAGCAAATAGCTTGGGGTGTCTACTTTCCAAAATGGGGTCATTTGGGATGGTTTTGAACTGTCCTGGCATTTTATGCACAACATTTAGAAGCTTATGTCACACATCACCCACTCTTCTAACCACTTGAAGACAAAGGCCTTTCTGACACTTTTTGTTTACATGAAAAAATTATTTTTTTTTGCAAGAAAATTACTTTGAACCCCCAAACATTATATATTTTTTTAAAGCAAATGCCCTACAGATTAAAATGGTGGGTGTTTAATTTTTTTTTTTCACACAGTATTTGCGCAGCGATTTTTCAAACGCATTTTTTGGGGAAAAAACACACAATTTTAATGCACTAAAACACACTATATTGCCCAAATGTTTGATGAAATAAAAAAGATGATCGTAGGCCGAGTACATGGATACCAAACATGACATGCTTTAAAATTGCGCACAAACGTGCAGTGGCGACAAACTAAATACATTTTTAAAAGCCTTTAAAAGCCTTTACAGGTTACCACTTTAGATTTACAGAGGAGGTCTACTGCTAAAATTACTGCCCTCGATCTGACCTTCACGGTGATACCTCACATGCATGGGGCAATTGCTGTTTACATTTGACGCCAGACCGACGCTTGCGTTCGCCTTTGCGCGAGAGCAGGGGGGGACAGGGGTGCTTTTTTTTTTTTTTTTTTTTTTTTTTTTCTTTATTAATTTTTTTATTTTTTTTTCTTATTTTTAAACTGTTCCTTTCATTTTTATTTTTTTTTTATCATTTTTATTGTTACCTCAGGGAATGTAAATATCCCCTATGATAGCAATAGGTAGTGACAGGTACTCTTTTTTGAAAAAATTGGGGTCTATTAGACCCTAGATCTCTCCTCTGCCCTCAAAGCATCTGACCACACCAAGATCGGTGTGATAAAATGCTTTCACAATTTCCCAATGGCGCTGTTTACATCCGGCGAAATCTAAGTCATGAAATGCTCGTAGCTTCCGGTTTCTTAGGCCATAGAGATGATTGGAGCCATTCTGGTCTCTGATCAGCTCTATGGTCAGCTGGCCGAATCACCGGCTGCATTCTCAGGTTCCCTGTTGGGCCAGGAGAGCCAGAGAAAAACATGGAAGACGGTGGGGGGGGGGGAATCCCTCCCACTGTTTGTAAAAGCAGTCTAGAGGCTAATTAGCCGCTACGATTGCTTTTACATGAAAGCCGACCGCTGGCTGAAAAGAATGATACCAAGATGATACCTAAACCTGCAGGCATCATTCTGGTATAACCACTCAAAGTCCAGCAACATACCAGTACATTGCTGGTCCTTGTATTGTAAACTTTTTTTTCATGCAGCCTGTGGGCTGAACGAAAAAAAGATATTGATCGGTGGGTATGCCCACCATTAGAATACCTCCCTTCATCCGCCCACTTCTAATGATGGGCATACATGCACCATTTATATATGCCGAAGCATGGGGGCATCCTCCCGCAAAAGGCAGAAGCAAATTGCTCCTCCACCCACTGCTGCCCCCACGCTTCGGCATATATGCTGAAGTATGTAACTGTGGTGGTGAAATCACCTCCGACAGCGCTGGAGTCACGGCTTTATATATCGTGGGAGCAAAAGCTGTTGCTGTCAAGATAAATAAATCCGCGCTGCAACTGAATGGCGTACCTGCTAAGCAAATGATGGTTAACAAAAAAACAAAGTAACATTACAGTATAACAGTAATACTTACCATACCTGCAAAGCAAATACAAAAAAAAACATAGTAAAAAATAAAACATTTAACGCAACCTGTGCCTACCTAAAATATATATATGCCGAAGCATGGGGGCATCCTCCCGCAAAAGGCAGGAGCAAATTGCTCCTCCACCCACTGCTGCCCCCACGCTTCAGCATATATGCTGAAGTATGTAACTGTGGTGGTGAAATCACCTCCGACAGCGCTGGAGTCACGGCTTTATATATCATGGGAGCAAACGCTGTTGCTGTCAAGATAAATAATTCCACGCTGCAACTGAATGGCGTACCTGCTAAGCAAATGATGGTTAACAAAAAAACAAAGTAACATTACAGTATAACAGTAATACTTACCATACCTGCAAAGCAAATACAAAAAAAAACATAGTAAAAAATAAAACATTTAACGCAACCTGTGCCTACCTAAAATATATATATGCCGAAGCATGGGGGCATCCTCCCGCAAAAGGCAGGAGCAAATTGCTCCTCCACCCACTGCTGCCCCCACGCTTCGGCATATATGCTGAAGTATGTAACTGTGGTGGTGAAATCACCTCCGACAGCGCTGGAGTCACGGCTTTATATATCGTGGGAGCAAACGCTGTTGCTGTCAAGATAAATAAATCCGCTCTGCAGCTAAATGGCGTACCTGAAAACAAAGTGGTTAACAATAAAAAAACAAAGTATAAAAAAATTGCATACCTATAAAGCAAACATGATAAAAACATAACAATAAAACATTGCAGTATAGAATGCAGAACAATAGAGAGAGAATAGAGAGAGAGAACAATAAAACGACAACTATTTTTGTTTTTTTTATTTTATATTTTTTTTGTATTTTTATTTTTTTATTTTTTTAACACTTTTTTTAGTAACTTTAACTTTTAACTGTAACAGGTTTGGGTCTCTCAAAATGCGATGGCATCTTGGGAGACCCTGTGTTAGTGTGCCTAGTCTGTGCCGTGCTGAACCCTACGCTAATACTCCACTAGTGTATGGTAGCGTTCAAAACATTCACCAATGCATAGACCAGGATTGTCAGGACAGGAGGGACAACAATACCGGTGTCACGCCTAAATCCGCGCTTGCTGCAGACATGACATCTTTTTTGGGGGGCTCGTTGGGTAGGGGTACTCTGGAGGACATAAGGAAAATGCCTCCCATGCAGCCGGCTTACTGCATTTGGATTGGGAAGGTGAGGTGGAGCACCATCTGGAAACAGAAGGGCTCTGACGATCTCTTCCTGGAATTTAAGGAAGGATCCAGTCCGTCCTGAAGCTCTGTATAGCACATGAGCATTCAGCAAAGCCAATTGAAATAAATAAACAGACACTTTTTTGTACCAGCGTCTGGCCTTACGGGCAACTAGGTACGGCACCAACAACTGGTCGTTGAGGTCCACCCCTCCCATATTAAGGTTGTATTCGTGGACACAGAGGGGTTTCTCCACAACACCAGTCGCCGTAGTAATTTGGGTCGTCGTGTCTGCATGAAGGGAGGTAAGAACGAAAACATTCTTATTGTCCCTCCACTTCATAGCGAGCAAATTATTATACTGCAAGCAGGCTCTCTCCCCCAGCCTAAGACGGGACTCTACAAGCCGCTGGGGAAAGCCCCGGCGATTAGGTCGCACAGTGCCACATGCTCCAATCTGATGATCAAACAAGTGACTAAAAAGTGGCACGCTCGTATAATAATTGTCCACGTACAAGTGGTACCCCTTTCCGAATAAGGGTGACACCAAGTCCCACACTATCTTGCCAGCGCTTCCTATGTAATCATGGCAGTTTATCGGCTCTACGTGACTATCTTTGCCCTCGTAAACCATAAATCTACATGTATAGCCTGTGGCCCTGTCACAGAGCTTATACATCTTGACCCCGTATCTGGCACGCTTGCTGGGAAGGTACTGTTTGAAGGACAAGCGGCCAGAAAACTTAATCAGGGACTCATCAATGCAGACAACTTGATGGGGGGTAAACAAGTCTGCAAAACGTTGGTTGAAGTGGTTTACGAGGGGCCGAATTTTGTAGAGCCGATCGTATGCAGGGTCTCCACGAGGATGACAGAGTTCATTGTCGCTGAAGTGCATGAACCGCAAAATCTGCTCGTATCGTGCCCTGGTCATGGAGGCAGAGAACACGGGCATATGATGAATTGGGTCAGTGGACCAATATGACCGCAACTCACTCTTTTTGGTTATGCCCATGAGGAGGGAAAGGCCCAGAAAGATCTTAAATTCGGAGACCATAATTGGTCTCCAATCTCTGGCAAGGGTGGACTGGGGAATAGTGGCGATGTGTTGACCAGCGTACAAATTGCTTTGGTCCACAATAGATCTATAGAGATCTTCGGTGAAAAACAGCGAATAAAAATCCAGTGGCGTAAAGTCAACTGTTTCCACCTGAATTCCGGGTTGGCCAGTGAAAGGGGGAAGTACGGGTGCTGCAGAAGTGGTGGGTTCCCAATTCGGATTGGCGAATGCAGCAGGAAGGGCACTATGTGCACGGCCTGTGTTCGTCTTCTTCTTGGTGGCAGCGGGACACTACTTGTGCTTGCCAACTCGCCAGCTTGAACTGCACTTATGGGACTCGCCACGTCACCACGTGATACTGCAGTGCTGGATGTATGACCAGGGTGTACTAGGCCACTGGTGCTTGCCAGTTCACCAGAAGGAGTAGCGGCGCTAGTACTTCTCTGCTCCATACGAGAGCCCTGCGGTTCTTGCACTTCAAGGACAGAAGAAGTTCGGGGTCTGGTACGCCTGACCCTAGCAGGGACCACAACTCCGTCGTCAGAGCTATCTGTCATGGAGCCGCTGTCCTCTACAGGTTCGTATTCTGAGCCTGAACTTGACAGATGAGTGACTTCCTCTTCACTATCTGTCATACTCAGAAACGTGTAGGCCTCTTCACTAGTGTACCTTCGATTTGCCATTTTGGCCTCTAAATTTAAGGGTACACTAGTGAGACTCACAGGCAAAAAAGCTCCTGACTGTTAGCGATTGATTCAAAACGCTACCAAAAAACTGTTAGCGATCGCAGGGATCAGGCCTGACTCTGTGAACGCTGCAGTTATGTGTGCTTAGTGTTTTGTAAGTGTCAGTTATCGATCGATACTGCACTTGGGTGGGCTGGGCTGGGCTGGGCCGAGGGGCAAAACGCAGGTGCTAGCAGGTATCTGGGCTGATCCCGCTAACACTGTGTTTCAGGGAACCCTAAACTGCTGGGGAGTATAGATCTGATCGGATCAGATATCGATCCGTTCAGATACTATAGCACTAAGGGAGGTGTATGCTGCGTGCGTGGGTTTTAGCGGTACTGGCGCTAACCTGACGCTGCCTGGGGCGACGCAGACCTTATCTGACCCTAAAAACGTAACTTATATCACCGCCGGGCAATTAGGGGGTTAAACCTTTATAAGGTAATAAACGGCGGGTGCCCTAAAACTATAATAAACTATAATAAACTGTAATAAACTACAAAAAACAAACTAGCTAACCAGCATCACCCGTAACACTTATACGGTGATCGCTGGTGAAAGGGTTAACTAGGGGGCAATCAAGGGGTTAAAACCTTTAGCAGGTAGTATATGGGGGTCCCTGTCGCTATAAAACACTGACAGCGAACCTGTATACTTACCTCCCTAACTAGCGTCACCTGTGTCACTAATACAGCGATCAGAAAAACGATCGCTTAGCGACACTGGCGACGGGGGGTAATCAAAGGGTTAATTTTTATTAGGGGGGGGTTAGGGGGGTACCCTGGACCTAAGGGGGGGGTACCCTAGACCTAAAGGGGGCTAACCTAACTGCCCTAACACTTGTAACTGACACAAACTGACACCAATGCAAAAAAAAAAAAAAAACTGCTATTGGTGTCAGAGTGACAGGGGGTACAGGGGGGTGATCGGGGGGGTGATCGGGGGGTGACTGGGGGGTGAAAAGTGTGCCTGCGTGTTCTACTGTAAGTGTAGTGTTGGTGCACTTACTTGGATGTCTTCTCTCCTCTGCGCCGGGACGAAAAGACCGGCTCGAGGAGGGATGACATCACTTCCTTTCCCTCTGTTTACATTACAGAGGGAAAGGAAGCGTTTTCATTCGCCGGGAGCGATCGGGAGGGGGTGGCCATCAATGGATGGCCTCCCCTTGACCTTTCATCGCCCGCGAACGAGAGCCGACCGCCTATGGCACCGGGGGGGGGTCCGATCGAACCCCCCACCCGCGGGAGGCAGATCACGTATGGGTACGTGATTTTGCCTGCCCGTGCCATTCTGCCGCCGTATATGTGCGTTAGGCGGTCGGCAAGTGGTTAATATTTGTTCACATTTTTGTCACATGGTTTGTAGCAGCTTGTTTAGTTTTCTTGGGAAGCGCATTAATCATCCCTTCTTCCATTGTTTTTTTCTTCCTTCCCTAGTTGATGGTCATCCACCTCTATTGCTAAGACCTTGATGTCTATATTTGAATAAATTTGAAATACTATTTTTGAACTTGTTAAAGCCTCTTTATAAGGTAATATAGTGGACTAATATAGCGTCTGATCTCTGGGCATGGGCTACCATCTTTCATCAATTGTTGTATGATATTATATGTTTATGTGTTCACTTTTTTATAAAATCTTTTCTCATTTTAGTTTGGGTACAGTGTTGCATGATCGCGCAATTGTCATTCAAAGTGCGACAGCGCTGAAAACTGAAAATTGTCCTGGGCATGAAGGGGTGAAAGTGCCTGGTATTGAAGTGGTTAAAAACATTTAATAATTTTATTTTGAACAAGACACAACCAAGCTTAGTCACCTTCATTCTCATTAGTGCAAAGAAGTATTGGGTCCACCTGATATACAATTAAAATATATGGCTTATAAATTGGATTCAATTAATAAAGGTAATAACTAGAAACAATCTAACACAAATCCTGAGGTTAGACCTAAATTATATTGATAATATATGTAAAACACTACATTCTCTTTAGGAATACGCTAGTCATACCTTAACGAATGGACAAATACCACAAACAAATTTTTGTGGGTGGGAAATTTATTTTTGTAGTTTTAAGTTTAATAAAAGCAATAGTTGGCTTCTTTGTCTTTCCTTTTTTAAATGAATGTACAGAACTAAGTAACTCTAAGGCCACTTGTTTCAGCCGGGGACTTCCAAAAATTAGAACAATAGATTGTGAAGGAGAATAACTATAAATAACTATCAAACAGATGCAGAATCCTGGGCTGCTGGGTTGAAAGGCATCTATAAACATTAGAATTTCTGATATATAGAAGAAAATATATAACAACAGAAGGCAGCTTATCGTCCTTGCTGCTCGAATCCGACCTTGAGCTCGTGTACTCAGCTCTCCATTTACATTTCTGTCAGAATTGTTATTTAACAGTGACTTGATAATCAGTCCATTGGCAACAGCGACTAAAATTAGAGGAAGAGAGCAGCTTATAAGGTTACAGGTGATGAAGTAATAAATATTCAGTTTAGCGCCACTTATTTCCTCAGTCTCATTGCTTGAGGTGTTTAAATTTGAAGTATCTTTGTTCAAGTTCCAGGCTGCAGGGATGCCAGTCGCCATTGCCATAAGAAGAGAGGCCAGGAGAAGATGGGGTATTAGTTGGGAAACTGCTAACTTAATCCGAATGAGAAGTGGATTGGTGAAGATAACAATCTGCAGACAATAATTGACAGATAGACAAACTGTGAACCAGAAATTGGAGTAAATTGGAATGTTCAGCATGATTGTGAACAAAGTATAAATCTCATCCGAAAAATAAAGATCACTGTTGAGAAAGCTTAGGAAATCATTTGCCAGCATTAGGAACTGAAACAGAACATTAGTTGCACCCATTGTAACCAAAATAAGATCGGAGGGACTTAGGGCCTTTCCCATCATTTTGTCAAAGATGTTCACAGCGATAATGAGTAAGTTGGTGAAGACACCCATTATGGTGCTGACACCCAGTATAGTCATAGAGACTAGAATAAAGACTGGAAACATTAGAGATGAACATCCAGATTCAGTCCTCTGAACAGTCAGGCAAAATGTCACAGATATGTCATTGCAAAATGCATTAGCGTATGATTTCTTGGTTCCAGATAGGATGCCTGCAATGTTTTATTCAAAATACATGAAAATTTAATTTTTTGGAAACATAGAGGCTAATGTCCTAAATTACCGTAATTGATATAAACCCCTAGCTATCATACAAGTCCAGATGGAAATAGGACCTAGAAAATGCACTGTAGCATAAAAATTTAAATGATCTATGGTGTTCTTATATTGCAAAACATTTGTAAAGAAAATGCATACCTGTGTAGTTGTGGTCTAGTGCCTAGAAAATATGTCCCCACAAATGTTCCTAAATGTTTTAAAGAGGATGGCACATTGAAGCTGCCAATAAACTCCTAAACTTAGTCCTCCATTCCTGAAGCCATAGAGATGGACTTTCCTTAAAGGAGAAGTATAGCTAAAGCTCTTTTGGCTATACTTCTCGTGTAGGTCACAGGAGTACAGTTTGTTCTGCACTACTGTGACCCATTTTCAGCCAACACCAGGCTGACATCACTCAGCCAGACCAAGCTCTAAAAAGATCTAACCATATGGTCAGGATCTACCCAGATGCCTAGACCAGCACCTGGCTAAGCCTGAGCCAGCCGCTCTTGCCCCCTTCACAGCCCAGACTGACAGTCACGGCTCTCTGCTCAGAGCGGAGGGGAACAACTGAGCGATCATCAGTGTTTGATCGCCCAGTTCTCATTGCAGAGCTTGAGGGGGACAGATGCAGCATCAGATCGATGCTGCATCCAGCTAGGTGAGTATAAATGTTGGTTTTTTTGGAAGTCCATACTTCTCTTTTCATTTTCTAGAGGCAAAAAACTAAAAACATTGGCATTACCATCAGTGAAAATGCCTTGCAACATCATGACACCACAGCATCAACATGACCATGCTGATGAACGTCACCTGACTAGTTGGCGGGGATAAAAGGAAAGAGAGGTGTGGATATGCACTCTCTCTCTTCCTAGCAGATGGTCACTGGCCTCAGTTTGAGCGTTCCCTACAGATGGACCTACCTTATCCTGAGGATATCTTCTTCACATAAGGCACGTAGATGGGATCCTTGGAACCACTGTGGGGTTTCTATCTCTTTGGTTTACAAACTTTTGAAATCCACCCATTTTATTGTCATCCTATTTTAATTCTTTGTTGTTGAAGTTCCCCATTCCAGGCACCGCCTCAGAAGCAATTTTGATCATATTTTGTCATTGGTTAGAAATGTACTGCTTTATTGCTTAGTAATGACCCATTATTTTAGGTTTTTGAAGGGTTTCATAACACATTATAAAATGTGCAAGTTTATATATATATATATATATATATATATATATATATATATATATATATATATATATATATATATATATATATACATATAGTATATGTAGTAATCACATATACTATATGCATATACAATCTGATTTGTATATGCTTTCTTGAAAAAAGTGGACTTTGTTCCACGAAACCTGTTGCATGAAAACCATCATATGTAGGATAATGGGTAATGGGTGGCATGTAAACATGAGATTGTAATGGTCCTTTCTATATGGCTTTAATTGCAAGAATCTATAGATGTTTTAAAACTTGTGTTACATGTAAAAAAAAAAAAAAAAAAAAGCACGAAGAAACTTTTATCTGTGTGTTGGTGATGACTATACACATATCATAAGTATACCCTTTTTTCTTATTGTTTGGTGTACTGTGGAATCCTTTATGAAGAGGATACAGATATGGCGAGAGTGGATTAATCTCTCTCAATTCCCAATAACCATATACTGATAATCTCAATTATACTTTTATATTCTTAAGGGAATATGTAGTGGTATTCATACTTTAGGACTAAAACATAATGAAGTAGAAGGTTCATATGATATATTTCACAACAATTAATAAATCACTGGGACCAGATGGCTTGCACCCGAGGTTACTTAGGGAACTCAGTCAAGTAATTGCCAGACCATTATTCCTAATTTTTACTGACAGTCTACTGACTGGAATGGTACCAGCTGATTGGAGAAAATCCAATGTAACACCAATATTTAAAAAAGGACCAAAATGCATGCCTGGGAATTACAGACCAGTTAGCCTAACATCAATAGTATGCAAGCTCTTGGAGGGGATGATAAGGGACTATATACAAGATTTTAGTAATGAAAATGGTATCATTAGCAGTAATAAGCATGGATTCATGAAAAATCAATCTTACCAAACCATTCTAATAACCTTCTATGAGGAGGTGAGCTGCCATCTAGATAAAAGAAGGCCCGTAGTTGTGGTGTATCTGGATTTTGCAATAGCATTTGACACAGTTCCCCATAAACGTTTACTGTACAAAGTAAGGTCCGTTGGCATGGACCATAGGGTGAGTACATGGATTGAAAACTAGCTACAAGGGTGAGTTCAGAGGGTGGTAATAAATGGGGAATACTCGGAATGGTCAGAGGTGGGATGTGGGGTCCCCTGGGGTTCTGTGCTGGGACCAGTCTTATTAATTTGTTCATAAACGACCTGGAGGATGGGGTAAGCAGCTCAATCTCTGTATTTGTGGACGACACTAAGCTAAGCAGGGCAATAACTTCTCTGCAGGATGTGGAAACCTTGCAAGAAGATCTCAACAAATTAATGGGGTGGGCAACTACATGGCAAATGAGGTTTAATGTAGAAAAATGTAAAATAATGCATTTGGGTTGCAAAAATATGAATGCAATCTACTCACTAGGGGGTAAACCTCTGGGGGAATCTAGAATGGAAAAGGACTTGGGGGTCCTAGTAGATGATAGGCTCAGCAATGGCATGCAATGCCAAGCTGCTGCTAACAAAGCAAACAGAATATTGGCATGCATTAACCGCTTTCTGACCAGCCTCCATCATTACACTGCGGCAGGTCAGCACGATCCCGTGAGCCACCGTAGCAATACGTCGGCTCCTTTAAGCGGGATAGCAGGCACGTATGCACCCGCTGCACTGCGCGGGTGCCGATGCTCATGGCCGACGGTCGCGATGACCGCCGGCCATGAGGGATCACGGGCACGAGAGGCAGAACAGGGGCGCGTGTGTGTGTAAACACTGTTCTGTGAGGAGAGACAGATTGTGAATTCCTAATAGCTAGGAACCACGATCTATCATTTCCTCTAGGTCAGTCCCCTCCCCCTACAGTTAGAAACACACACAGGGAACACAGTTAACCCCTTGATCGCCCCATAGTGTTAACCCCTTCCCTGCCAGTGACATTTTTACAGTAATCAGTGCATTTTTATAGCACTGATCACTTTATAAATGCCAATTGTCCCAAAAATGTGTCAAACATGTCCGATGTGTCTGCCATAATGTCGCAATCCCGATAAAAATCCCAGATCGCCGCCATTACTAGTAAAAAAAAAAATAATAATAATAAAAATGCTATAAAGCTATCCCCTATTTTGTAGACGCTTTAACTAAAACCAATCAATATACTCTTATTGCGATTTTATTTAACAAAAATATGTAGAAAAATACATATTGGCCTAAACTGAGAATTTTTTTTTTTTTTTTTAATGGGGATATTTATTATAGAAAAAGTACAAAATATTATGTTTTTTTTCAAAATTGTCGCTATTTTCTTGTTTATAGCGCAAAAAATAAAAACAGCAGAGATGATCAAATACCACCAAAAGAAAGCTCTATTTGTGGGAAAAAAAGGACGTCAATATTGTTTGGGTGCAGTGTCACTCGACCACGCAATTGTCAGTTAAAGTGACGCAGTGCCGAATTGCAAAAAATGGCCCGGTCATTTAGCAGCCAAGTCTTCCGGGGCTAAAATGGTTAAAAAGAGGATTAACTCCAGGGATAAAGCGATAGTTCTCCCACTCTACAAGACTTTGGTCCGGCCGCACCTGGAGTATGCTGTCCAGTTCTGAGCACCAGTCCTCAGGAAGGATTACAAGAAATGGAGCGAGTACAAAGAAGGGCAACAAAGCTAATAATGGGTCTGGAGGATATTAGTTATGAGGAAAGGTTGCGAGCACTGAACTTATTCTCTCTGGAGAAGAGACACTTGAGAGGGGATATGATTTCAATTTATAAATACCATACTGGTGACCCCACAATAGGGATAAAACTTTTTTGCGGAAGGGAGTTTAATAAGACACGTGGACACTCATTAAAATTAGAAGAAAAGAGGCTTAACCTTAAACTGCGTAGAGGGTTCTTTACTGTAAGAGCGGTGGTTTCAGCGGGGGGCATCGATAGTTTCAAAAACGATTAGCTAAGCACCTGAATGACCACAACATACAGAGATATACAATGTAATACTGACATATAATCATACACATAGGTTGGACTTGATGGACTTGTGTCTTTTTTTAACCTCACCTACTATACTATGTAACTATGTAATATTATGCAGCCTTCTATCCAGCCAACAGGTAAAAGTTTAGGTTCCTTTTACATGGTTTCCCCTGTCTGCTTTAACACCAACGAATGAGTTATAGCAGTGACTGTTCTCTTATTGGATAGCTCGGTTCCAGTTGTCAGCACTGGCCACCTGTCATACAGTGCAAGCCTGTAAGTTAGGTAGCATCTGCTATGCTGTTTCTTTAGGCTCTGTTCACACTGGAACTGGCTGCGGATCACACAGGAATGCTATGCGTCCTTGTTCTCCGTTTCAGGGACGAAACTTTGCCTGAATTTGGCCCTGAAACGGAGCCAAAGACACATAGTTTCTGTGCAGTGCGCTCCGCAGGCACCCTGCAGATATGTGAACCAGCTCCATAGAGAGCTGGTCACATTCTCCTGCTATGTCAATTGGATGCGGGGAAACCCACATCCAATTTGAATAGGTGTGAACCCAGCCTTAAATAACACATAATGCTCTAGAAATCCTTTGTTCTGTGTTAAATTTACATTTATAAAACAGATATTGTAAATACAAAAAAACAGAAATAAAAACTGAGTTTAAAATATTAACAAAAAGAAATATGAGAATAATAGCTTAAAACAAGAGCTTTCATATTAAGGACATAAAAGCTATTGGTCACTTTTGGGACTTGGATTGGCCCCTTCTTTATTTACAATCTCCTAGATCTCTGGGTCTTCCTGAATACAAGGGATGATGAGCTTCAGGCGTGCAACTAATTCTCCATAGTAATAACAATACATTGCCTGGACTTTTAACAAAGGTCAGCTGGCTTAGAGGGGCCAATATGGGGCTTTTGGATAAGCCGACCCCCTCACTTTGAAAGGGCTGGTTCCCAGCTTCCATATTGACAAAGTGGTTGATTTACTAAAACTGGAGGGTGCAAAATCTGGTGCAGCTCTACACAGAAACCAATCAGCTTCCATGTTTTTTCTGTAAGCTTAATTGAACAAGCTGAAGTTAGAAGCTGATTGGCTACCATGTACAGCTGCACCATATTTTGCACTCTCCATTAAATCAACCCCAATCTGTATTAGCTGTGATAGGGAAACCATAGGGAGTGTTATGCCCCGTACACACGGTAGGATTTTCCGATGGACAATGTCCGATTGGAGCGTGTTGTCGGAAATTCCGACCGTGTGTGGGCTCCATCGGACATTTTCCATCAGATTTTCCGACACACAAAGTTGGAGAGCAGGAGATAAAATTTTCCGACAACAAAATCCGTTGTCGGAAATTCCGATCGTGTGTACACAAAGTGCCACGCATGCTCAGAATAAATAAAGAGATGAAAGCTATTGGCTACTGCCCCGTTTATAGTCCCGACGTACGTGTTTTATGTCACCGCGTTTAGAACGATCGGATTTTCCGACAACTTTGTGTGACCGTGTGTATGCAAGACAAGTTTGAGCCAACATCCGTCAGAAAAAATCCTAGGATTTTGTTGTCGGAATGTCCGAACAAAGTCCGACCGTGTGTACGGGGCATTACTTACAAACTGCATATCGAAAGATTAGTGTAGGGCTTGTAGGCACTACCAGGTAAAGTACTGCATTGCTAAACTAAATGTATGCTGGAGAATTTGGGAAGGGATACGTTTTTTTGTTTTTTTTTCTTATACTTACATCTCAATTCTGCTATTGTCCTGCAGCCACTTTACAACCATGTGCTCTATGGTGGTAACACAGCATGCATTTTTAACAGGGCATATTTTCTAATTGATGCTAGCTGCAATTGTTTTTTTTCACTGTTTGTTTTTAATGACCTTCCATGAAAATTGATGTTCTTTTCTATTGAAAGCTCCTCACCCCCCAAAGTCAAATAATAATTTTTACTTTCATGTAAGGTCTATTTTAAATGTTGACAACAGTTTAATATGCATCAACCAAAAGGCCTATATTTTTGTCAGAGAATAATGTGACAGTGTAATATGTAGACAAAAAATTATAGGAGACAGAGCGTTGTCAACCCCCCATAACATAAAGTGCCCAAACAAGGACCTTTACATCAGTAGTACCAGCTGTTTTTTCATCAAAACTAGCAATTAAAATAAAATATATATTTTGTGCTGTATATATGGTAAATCACATGAATTGCTGATATAATTAATTTATTGAATCTGAACATATGGTGTTTTTATTATTGCCTTTCACAGAGTCTGAAGAAGTGGGATATTCGGAACCCACAAAGCGAGTCATGTAATGACTGTTGAGATCCCTCTTGCTGTTGCATTTCAAATTTTTGGAAATCATCTAGCATGAATATAATAAAAGATAGAAGCTGAGAAACAATATACTGTGAAACAAATAGCGTTTTATGGAACGTTGTGGAATATTTTGTGGCTTCTCAACTAGGCCATGTTTGTTTAGATTGTGATGCACTTTTAATGTCTTAGAAAAATTTGAATAAAGGTATAAATATGTTAACAGTGGTGCATATTGTATACATATCCGAGCACCCTCAAAGTCTCATACATAGTGGATTTTTTTGTTGTTTGTAATTTCAGGGATTTTGTTGCCCATCTGTGTGATTCCGACAGTACATATTTACATGGTTTCAATAGAATAAACAAAAAAAAGAAAAAACATTTTGGTGAGAATCTGCAACTCAGGCCAGGATATTTTCATTATGTAGGGGAGGGATTGCAACATAAAGAGCTTGGAGCCCAGAAGCCAGGACTTTTATAGTTATAGTGTAGTCTTTTGCAGCTACAGGTGGAAGCAGATGCCTTCTGCCATCTTGAGATGCACTGTACAGCCATTGTACAATATTTGTGTCTATTGCCTCTCAAATAAGGCACTCTAATTTCTATTTCAAGATAAAATCTCTCTCATAACCCCTCTTATATTGTAGCCTAACCAAGCTGCTTACATACTGTCCAGCCACTTAACAATATTTGTGCCTACTGTCTCTCAGATAATACACACTAATTTTTTTGCAAGATAAAACCTGCCTCTTCTCCCGCTATTTGCTGCCTATTTCAGCACTAATTTTGTGTTCTGAAGTTAGACAATTTCTGCCAAACACATACCTTAAATCTTTATTTGTAATATTTGGGAATAATTTGAGTATACAGGGATGGAAGGGAATTTTGGGAATATGATGTTGTTGTAGTTCCTTTATTGCTTTTTTGCATTCTATTTTGAGATATTATGTTTTTGCTAAATTTGTTACATTTTTAAGACAATGCAGTGTGGTTGTATGAAACTAGAAGCTCACAAACTTTACTATTATACTGTTTTTCCGCTGTCCTATATGTATGAAGTTGAGGGTTTTTAAAAAAATAAACTTTCTGATAGCTTTTAGATCTTTTGTGGCTGCTGCTTTCACCATTCAATTCAGACCTATTACTGGTAGACGAAAAAATCATGTGTCATAGCCAGGACTACCTAAAAACCCTAACCTTTTCTTTTTTTTTAAACATTGAAATAAATAAGATTTGAGTGCTTCTGCTTGCTGCAAAGCGCAAAAGCAAGTTTTAAAAGTCAAAAAATCTATTACACCTCAAAAAAGTACTGTTCTGTAACACCACATATAGCTTACAGGCATCACCCAGCAAGTAATTTAAAGGATTATTTTTACTGTGTCACCTTTGAAGTCACATTAAAAGGACTCTTTGTCTGCTATACTGTATTTAAAAATATATATATTTTTTTGCTTTGTTAAATGCCCTCAAGGTAATGTCCAACTTCACATATGCTTTTTGTGAATATCTTGCTTATTAGGGTCATTATAAGTTAGAGCTGCACGATTCTAGATAAAATGAGAATCACAATTTTTTGACTTAGGATAAAGATCACGATTCTCGGTGTAATATCATCTTTTACATTATACAAAAAACGTGGGCTAACTTTACTATTTAGTTTATTTTTTTAATTAATTGAAGTGTATTTTTTCCCCAAAAATTGCGTTTGCAAGACCGCTGCGCAAATACAGTGTGACATAAGATATTGCAACAACCGTTATTTTATTCTCTGGGGTCTCCACTAAAAAATATATATAACAATTGGGGGTTCTAAGTAATTTTCTAGTAAAAAATATTGATGTTAACTTGTAAGCAACAAGTGTCAGAAAAAGGCTTATGCCCCGTACACACGGTCGGATTTTCTGACGAAAATGTTCGATAGGAGCTTGTTGTCGTAAATTCCGACCGTGTGTAGGCTCCATCGGAATTTCCGTCACACAAAATTTGAGATCTGGATCTCAAATTTTCCGACAACAAAATCCGTTGTCGTAAATTCCGATCGTGTGTACACAATTCCGACGCACAAAGTTCCACGCATGTTCGGAATCAAGCAGAAGAGCCTCACTGGCTATTGAACTTCATTTTTCTGGGCTCGTCGTGCGTGTTGTACGTCACCGCGTTCTTGACGTTCGGAATTTCCGACAAGATTTGTGTGACCGTGTGTATGCAAGACAAGTTTGAGCCAACATCTACAGTGGCTTGCGAAAGTATTCGGCCCCCTTGAACTTTTCAACCTTTTGCCACATTTCAGGCTTCAAACATAAAGATAAAAATTTTAATTTTTTGTGAAGAATCACCAACAAGTGGGACACAATTGTGAAGTGGAACGAAATCTATTGGATATTTTAAACTTTTTTAACAATTAAAAAACTGAAAAGTGGTGCGTGCAAAATTATTCGGCCCCTTTACTTTCAGTGCAGCAAACTCACTCCAGAAGTTCAGCGAGGATCTCTGAATGATCCAATGTTGTCCTAAATGACTGATGGTGATAAATAGAATCCACCTGTGTGTAATCAAGTCTCTGTATAAATGCACCTCTTCTGTGATAGACTCAGGGTTCTGTTGAAAGCGCAGAGAGCATCATGAAGACCAAGGAACACACCAGGCAGGTCCGTAATACTGTTGTAGAGAAGTTTAAAGCCGGATTTGGATACAAAAAGATTTCCCAAGCTTTAAACATCCCAAGGAGCACTGTGCAAGCGATCATTTTGAAATGGATGGAGTATCAGACCACTGCAAATCTACCAAGACCTGGCTGTCCCTCTAAACTTTCAGCTCAGACAAGGAGAAGACTGATCAGAGATGCAGCCAAGAGGCCCATGATCACTCTGGATGAACTGCAGAGAACTACAGCTGAGGTGGGAGAGTCTGTCCATAGGACAACAATCAGTCGTACACTACACAAATCTGGCCTTTATGGAAGAGTGGCAAGAAGAAAGGCATTTCTCAAAGATATCCATAAAAAGTCTCGTCTAAAGTTTGCCACAAGCCACCTGGGAGACACACCAAACATGTGGAAGAAGGTGCTCTGGTCCGATGAAACCAAAATCGAACTTTTTGGCCACAATGCAAAACGATATGTTTGGCGTAAAAGCAACACAGCTCATCACACTCAACACACCATCCCCACTGTCAAACATGGTGGTGGCAGCATCATGGTTTGGGCCTGCTTTTCTTCAGCAGGGACAGGGAAGATGGTTAAAATTGAGGGGAAGATGGATGCAGCCAAATACAGGACCATTCTGGATGAAAACCTGTTGGAGTCTGCAAAAGACCTGAAACTGGGACGGAGATTTATCTTCCAACAAGACAATGATCCCAAAGATACAGCAAAATCTACAAAGGAATGGTTCACAAATAAACGTATCCGTAACAATTGGGGGTTCTAAGTAATTTACAGCAAAATCTACAAAGGAATGGTTCACAAATAAACGTATCCGGGTGTTAGAATGGCCAAGTCAAAGTCCAGACCTGAATCCAATCGAGAATCTGTGGAAAGAGCTGAAAACTGCTGTTCACAAACGCTCTCCATCCAACGTCACTGAGCTCGAGCTGTTTTGCAAGGAAGAATGGGCAAGAATTTCAGTCTCTCGATGTGCAAAACTGATAGAGACATACCCCAAGCGACTTGCAGCTGTAATCGCAGCAAAAGGTGGCTCTACAAAGTATTAACGCAAGGGGGCCGAATAATTTTGCACGCCCCACTTTTCATTTTTTTATTAGTTAAAAAAGTTTCAAAAATCCAAAAGATTTCGTTCCACTTCATAATTGTGTCCCACTTGTTATATCTTTATGTTTGAAGCCTGAAATGTGGCAAAAGGTTGAAAAGTTCAAGGGGGCTGAATACTTTCGCAAGCCACTGTATCAGAAAAAATCCATGGATTTTGTTGTCGGAATGTCCGATCATGTGTACAGGGCATTAGTCTTTAAGTGGTTAAACTGCCCTAATTTGCAGACCGAAGTTCATCCCCTTGATCTTAATGAACCAAATGATACATTGTTTTTTTTTATCTCTCAGTTCTGAGCAATGTTGTGATAAACTTTGCTGGCTGCCTTTTTTTTTTTTAACTATTAATCGTGCAGCTCTATTATACGTGTTACAATCTGACCATACAATTTACGTTTACAAAAAATTGTGCAATACGAGGACCGACCTAAACTATCCAATCAATCTGTATCCAACCAGGCAGCTGCTTCCACTATATAATGACCTTTAGATTGAAAATCGGCAGAATTTAGTATCAATATTTCACCCCTAGACTTCATTGGGTTAGCTACTAAGTTTGAGCTTTGTGGATTTCAACCAGGATATCAGCAAACCCCCCTGTGAATCAAAATCCAGAAAGATTTGTTCGTCCTTACTGGATACCTATGATTTATTTTTCCTACCCCGTTCTCTCTCTATTTTGTTTCATTTTATTGTATTTTTTTCAGAGACTTTATTTGTCATATACTGCATATCTTGCTATGCCCAACCCTCCCACTGTTGGACTACTGTACTATAATATTGGAGGCCAAAGCTGGCTTGTTAAAAACATATATCGACTGAAAAAGTAGTTTCTGTGTGTTACCTACAGTATTATTCATTATTTTAAGTCTGTTGTAGTTTTTGTACATCAAAACAAATACAAATATGAATCTTTATATAAGAAAAAGGGTTTGTGACAACTCATGGACTCTGAATTTTCTGGTAACCTTACAGTGTATATAAACCCTAACACTGAGCTTCTCCTATCTGCTCCCTTTTAGTCCTGCTAATACTAAACCATGATTGTGATGCTCTTTTATATGTGATTGCGTTTTCAGATCTGCAAACAAGCAGTTCTAAGAAATGTAGCTTTATATTTATAAAAAGGATATATGCACAATAGCCCTCCTCCATACGAACTTGTGTGAAACACTAGAACTGTAATAGAATGCAACCAGAGATGGCTTGTTTGAGTTTAATTCTTTTGTCTGAAACAAAACAAAGAAACCTGAGCACATATCTGCAAGCAGGGCTGGTGCAAGGATTTTTGTCTACTTAGCGAAGGTGCATTTGGTGCCCCCCCCACCAACTGTCTGCCCGACGCCCCCCTCCCCTCCAAAATGCAAACCCCCACCCCATATGGCATATACTTTATTTGCCTGCTGATGTTACATAATCATTGTTACCATGCATTCAGTCATAAATGTAATGCAGTGTAGATTGCATTGCATTACAGGGAAACTGTCAAGGTTGCTCCCGGTCAGGAAGAAGAAGGGAAGGAGAGCAGACGTGTGTCCGCTCTTCTCCCTACCGTTTACTGGTGGCACCTGCTATGTCGGTCCTGCAAGGATTTTGTCTACTTAGCGAAGGTGCATTTGGTGCCCCCCCCACCAACCGTCTGCCCGACGCCCCCCTCCCCTCCATAATGCAAACCCCCACCCCATATGGCATATACTTTATTTGCCTGCTGATGTTACATAATCATTGTTACCATGCATTCAGTCATAAATGTAATGCAGTGTAGATTGCATTGCATTACAGGGAAACTGTCAAGGTTGCTCCCGGTCAGGAAGAAGAAGGGAAGGAGAGCAGACGTGTGTCCGCTCTTCTCCCTACCGTTTACTGGTGGCACCTGCTATGTCGGTCCTGGACGCCAGAGATGGACAAGCGGCGCTCAGGATACATAGCGCGGGGAGGGGGGGCACTTTACTGCTGTGCAGTGTTGCCAACTCCCTGAAGTGAAATTTACTGAAAGGGTGCCCAAAATGTACAAACAGCACCAATTTTTTACTGACAAAAATCATGAAATTTGCTGGCAGAACCACATTTTTTTACGCACACTTCAAAAGGTACATAAAATGGCCAATTTTAGTGCAAAACAGTGCAATTATCAATATTTAAGCTATATATTGTGCTAATCGCACATGTAACTAGTGCGATTTGGCAATGTGTTTAAATTATAACAAAAAGCAAAAAACATATTACAGCATACGCGGGACCCTGACATAAGGAGAATGTGGAGGACTCTGATGTAAGAGGTGATGCTGCGGACTGCGGTGTAAAGTGAAACTCTGATGTAAGGGAGTCTCTGGTCACCACAGCCCCCTCCTTACACAAGAGTCTGTAGAGATTCCCCTAACATCACAGTCCACAGAGACTGCAGAAGGGTCAGACTGCGGGTATGGCACAGGGGGAGGGCTGATACAATAACATACACAGCCAGCTAGACTCTGATCCATCATGCTAGAAGCAACTTTTTTGCCCTACCTTCCAAAGAAATAGGAGAGAGAAATCTTCATCTGTGCGGGTACCAGCGCCACTTTGCAATCCTCCGGGACCTTGTGCTGGCATTGGACCCTCCCCTTGGTCTCCTCAGCTCCAGGCTCCTCCCCCTTGTCTCCTCGGCTCCAGGCTCCTCCCCTTGGTCTCCTTGGCTCCAGGCTCCTCCCCCTTGTCTCCTCGGCTCCAGGCTCCTCCCCTTGGTCTCCTTGGCTCCAGGCTTCTCCCCCTTGTCTCCTTGGCTCTAGGCTCCTCTCTCTTGTCTCCTCCGCTCTAGGCTCCTCCCCAGGCTCCCTTAATTTCACACACCCTCTAATTTAGCAGCGATAGTCTCTGTGTGCTGCTGAACTGGGGGCGTTCATGACCCTCTCTCTGCTACCGCCCTGGTGGGGGGAGGGATTTTTTTCCCAGAGGGCCCTGCATCTAACAAAGAAGGAGGAGTGCAGGAGGCAGAGCTGGGACACGAGCGGCTGACATTAACAGCGCCCGGCTGGGGCTGTGGTGCGCCGCTTCACAGTGTGTTGGGTACAGGTGCAAGAAAGGTGCCAGCCGCCGGCACTAGAATAAGCATCTCTTGGGGGTTGAGCCCCTGGGTTTGGCACCCCCCTCTCCCGGCGCCCTCAGGCGGCCTTCCTGGCTGCTTTATGCTGGTGCCGGCCCTATCTGCAAGGCTTATTAAAGGTCACAATCCTGACCATGCCGGTGAAAGTCAAACAGGTGCTAACACTATCCGGTATCCAGATAGATCTCTACAACTCTTTACATAACTCCCTGGCTTATAAATGGTTCATTAATTAATTCTGGGGGACAATGCTATGTCTCATACAATCATAATTAGCTCCTACTGTCTTAAAACCAAACTGAATGTTTGCATACAAATGTATTATAGCAAACAATGATGTTATATTCAGTTAAAATATGAATTGCCTAAAAAATGTTTTACTTTGAACTTGGTCAGTTTGTTGGCAGTTGGCAGTTTGTTGGCAGTGGGTACAACTAAAAGCAAGACAATCATTTGATGTCATTAATTGCTGCTGATGGTTGTCAAAAAAGTCTGTCGATGCAATCTCTGCACACTAAAAAAAATCAACTTAACCAATTACTGAAAAAAAACAGTATTTCATGAATTTCCAAAGGTTATTTTTACATGATTTATGTTGTCAGAAGACTCTTAACAGTAATCTGAGCAAAGACCAACATTTCCAGGAAGTGATATACAGTAGTGTTGTCCAATTTTCCTTTGTCACAGGTCAAGAGCTATACCTTTTGTGGGTCACATTTTTATAGTGTTTACAAACAATCATTTTAGCTAGCCACACAATCAATCTCTAAGACACTTTTGGATCTAAGTGTATTCTATCAAAAAGTTTGTTTTGGCTTTAAATAGGGTGGGAAAGGTTAAAAACTGCTACCAGGTTTGTATTTTTGTTTTTATTCGTACTGGGAAGATTCCCCCTCACTTCATGTTCTGGTGACAACATGTCACATAAATAGGAAGTGATGGGAAATCTCTACAATGAGGACAGAGACAGCAGTAAAATACATATTGTAGAAAACTGAGGTATGGTTTTCATTGCTATCTATGTCGACCTATCCTAGTGACACCCATTCTCCCTGTTCACAGACTCAAAGGTAAAAATTGCTTGGCTTTGGATTGTCTTAATTGATGCTTACCATTTAGATAGGATCATATGTTATAGGTACCAGATGTCCTGTCTGAGCCTTACAGGCCTACAAGTGTGAGAGGATTGGATAACAGGATATGTGGACATTGGGTAACAAAGAGCCATCAGTTTAGGAAGAAATGCACATATGTTTGTGTCAGTGTTCCTGCACTGACACAAAATCATGTTCCCCTATCCAGACAAATTTCAGTCTGTTTTCAGCTGTAATGATCAGCCTTAAACATCTGCTATCTAGCGGTTGATATTCAGCACTGCAGCTTTTGTCTGTACAGTATACTCCTGCCCTAATCAGAAGTGCTTAAAAAAACAGCTGGCCATTAAACCTGCGCTTGATTAAAAATGTAGTCTTGCTGCTCAATCCCTGGACAAAGGCCTGTCACCATGCATGTGATAAGCATTGCTATTGCTATCATGTATTTTCTTATTTTGTTTTTATGATATTATTATGATTAATGGTGTTTTTTTTTCTCTTTGTACTATGACATATAATCTCTGTTCTGTAAACATCATATGTATGCAAAGATCTCCTGAAGAAGCGGTAAACATTTCCATGAAACATGTCGAGCATGCCAATGTATAGTTGTTATAGGGTGAACTGGTAATATAATTTCTTTTCAGTCACACCCTAGATGGTTTTTGAATATACAGAGCCTATTTTAAATTATGTATATGTTTTAATATATATTGTTGTAAATTAAACAACTTTTTATATTCAATTCTGTACCCCAAGCGTTTCTATGGTACAATTAAAGTCTATTGTAGCCTCACTTAAATCGTCTTCCATAACAGCAGCTTTAAAGTGGAATTATATATTATTTGTGATGTTTCAGCACAGAATTTTTTGAATAGACTGTATATCACACAATTTTATCCAATTCAATACCAGCATGTTTTTTGTTTAAAAAAAAACTGTGACAAAACATTAGATCACCTTGAGGTGTCTACTTTAGAAAAAAGGGCTAATTTTTAGGGATTTTGGATAATCCTGCCATTTTTATTTTTACAAAAATGTAAGGGAAATCGTTATATAGTAAAAGTAAATAAATAAAACAGTGGTTAATAATAAGCTTTATCTGTCTCAAAAACATATAAAATTAATTTGGATACAATAAAAATTAAAACAAGGCCTGAAAAGGAAATGGGTGAAACATACTGGTATTGAGGTGGTTAAGACAGCATCAAATCTAGTTATGGTAATCTCCCTACTGCCCTCCAAATGCTATACAGTGTATATATACTATATATATTTGCATACATGTCTGCATCAAATTCACTTGTGCAGCAACATTTGGCCTGCACAATCAATAATACATCCCCCTGTGTGTTTTGCTACACCATTTAATGAATTAACATTGGCAGAAAGTCTACCTACCTGGCAAGTGGATAAGCATTATTAGGAGCTCTCAATTTAAAGCTACGTCTCCCAACGTCTCCCAACAGTCATAAACATAAACCTAATATCCCAATTACAGTGATAATGTTTAAAGTCATTAAACTGAAGTAGACACTGTTCTACATTGTCTGGTATACTACACACAGAAAATTGAGTTTCAATAGAGGTCCAAATGCGCTTAAAATTTCCACTTTGTTTTCTCTTCTATTTCTTATGATGTAAGAACTCTGTGATGTAGTAAGTGAACAGTTTTTGTGTACCACCAATTAAAGGGCTGACCTTGTCAACCAATACTATGTTTTTAAATCTCTGCACTCTCCCCTTGACATTTTGATTTTGTATAATGCGGATTAAAAAAGGATTTTTTATTACTCACCATCAAATTATTATATCACCTCTGATCCTATGTATTTTATGTATCAATTTCCGATGTGGAATCATTTTATACTGAATTTTTTCTCATGACAATTAGAGGTGTGTCAGTATCCTGTTGCTAATTATGATGTTTGGTCTCATTTAATTTTCCACACTGTCTGCAAATGATAGACTGACATAACTGCTGACTTTTTAATTTCATTTTTTCAAAAAGCATAGGCTCACATATACACAATATATTTCTATGTAATAAAAAAATAATTAAGTGTGCATTGTCTCCCATTGTCTGAATGAATATTTGAATGTATTTATGTGCAATGATAAAGAGTTCACAAATTAACCTATAGGTCTATATAGGTCTACATCAGAAAGAAATGTATACCTAAGCTCCTTGCTTGGCTCAGTTACAGAAACCTTTGCAATACTGGAATACTAGGGTATATCAATAGATGGATCACCAGCAGAAGGAAGGAGGCTGTGGTTCCCTTATATAGATCTATATTTAAGCTGGGTATACCAAATTGTACATGGGTAGTTTTTTTCCCGTTCATCTAGCGGGTTGAACCCCTGCTGTTCTATTGTATTCTTACAGAGGGGCTCCCTTCCTACCATAATACACCAATCATCACTTGCTGATGAATTCTAGTAGTACTTAAAGCGGGGTTCCACTCAAATTTTTAACTTAATCTTACCCCCTTCAGTTAATTGCATAGATGTTCAAATGCCGCACAAATTTTTTTTTTATCGCTGTAATTACCTTTATATTGTACTTTATTGTGGCACTTCCTGTCTCTCCTCCCATGGGAGAAGCGTGTTTATTGCCTTTCCCCGGTGCCGCACTGTCTCCTGGGAGCTTAGTGTCAGGCTTCCCAAGATTCAGTGCGGAAACAATGATCATGCATGTGAACAAGCTGTGAATGAACAGCATTCACCACATCCCGGAAATCAATGCTTGTGGGCTTCACATGCCCACAAGCAAGATGGAAACAGCCAGCATCACATTTTTTAAGTTATTCTTCAGTACGAAAACAGACAGAGGCGGATATATTACACCCAAACTGTGAGTATTATTTTGGGGTTAGCAAAGTGTCTCAATGACCTAAAAAAAAAAAAAAAAAAAAAAAAAGATTGGTCGCCGGACTCCCGCTTTAAAGTGGTTGTAAAGGCAGAAGGTTTTTTTATCTTAAGGGGGATCTAAACCCTTTCCTATACCCAGTGAAGTGAACAGCCTCACAGTTTTACATGTATATCTGCTGTCTTCAGCTTTCTATATTCTTTAGAAAGTGAACAGTGTGTTAGAATTTTTACTTTTTACATTTTTTACGTAATCGGGTGACCCCGCCCCCTCTGACGTCACTGGGAAAGCCATAGGGCAGTCCCAGTCAAGTCCTCGTGCGTTAGAGGGGTGGGGTCACCGGGTGGCCCCGCCTTCTGTTATATAAGACATGTCAGAAGAAGAGAAGCATCACACAGCGGGAGCCTCCCATTGATGCGGAGCGGCCCAAGAACGAAGCGGGAAAGAAGACGCCGCGGAGGAAGATGCCGGACGAGAACACCGGAGCAAGAAGCAGAGGATCGGAGGAAGAAGCAGAGGAAGAAGAAGATGGAGAAAAAAACCGAAGGAAGAAGGAAGGAAGAAGACCCAAAGAAGATGGAAAATAAATAAAGGAAGTGTCAATGACAACTGTCTCTTGCCATTTTTAACATTTTGATACTTTTTTTGTGAAATGGTAGGTGTACTTTTGTACCCCATTACCAGTTTACACAGGGGGGGATCTGAGGGTCCCCTTGTTAAAGGGGGCTTCCAGATTCTGATAAGCCCCCCGCCCACAGACCCCCACAACCACCGGCCAAGGGTTGTGGGGATGAGGCCCTTGTCCTCATCAACATGGGGACAAGGTGCTTTGGGGGGCTACCTCAAAGCACCCTCCCAGTGTTGAGGGCATGTGGCCTGGTACAGTTCAGGAGGGGGGCCACTCTCGTCCCCCTTCTTTTCCTGTGGCCTGCCAGGTTGCGTGCTCGGATAAGGGTCTGGTATGGATTTTTGGTAGAACCCCACACCATTTTTTTAAAATTTTGGCACGGGGTTCCCCTTAAAATCCATACCAGACCTGAAGGGTCTAGTATGGACTTTGAGGGGGACCCCCACGCCATTTTTTTTTAAATTTTGGTGCGGGGTTCCCCTTACTATCTATACTAGACCTGAAGGGCCTGGTATGGAATTTAGGGGGGCCCCCACGCCATTTTTAAAAAAATTTTGGTTCGGGGTTCCCCTGTGGGGAAATTCCATGCCGTTTTTATCAATTAACTTTTATGTGTATTGTCAGACCGACAATTCATTAATACCCATGAGTAGTTTTAAATGACTTTTTTTCCTTTGAAATGTCATTTTGCTGTCAGACTGTTCTAAACACGGGAAACATGCGCCCCTTTACAGGCATACTATAGACACTCCCCAGGTATGAAATTTAAAGGAATATTACACTTTTATTGTTTCACTTTAATCATTATTAAAATCACTGCTCCTGAAAAAACGGCCGTTTTTAAAACTTCTTTTTGCATTGATTCATGTCCCCTGGGGCAGGACCCAGGTCCCCAAACACTTTTTATGACAATACCATGCATATAAGCCTTTAAAATTAGCACTATTGATTTCTCCCATAGACTTTTAAAGGGTGTTCCGCGGCTTTCGAATTTGCCGCGAGCACCCCAAATTGTTCGATGTTCGGCGAACTGGTGAACAGCCGATGTTCGAGTCGAACATGAGTTCGACTTGAACTCGAAGCTCATCCCTAGTCAGAAGTTATGCTGATAACAGATAACGAAGCAGCAGAAAGACATTGGACTTAGGGCTTTGGAGAGAGATAAGTAAACACTACAGATATATGTGCCCAGGTCAAATTTCATGAATCGGGCATTAAGAAAGATAAAAAGCCTTCTGTGTGCAGCAGCCCCCCTCAGCCCTCCTAATACTCACCTGAGGTTCTTCTAGTTCCATCGATGTTGTAGGAGTGTCTCGGCTGCCCAGGACTCCCCTCCTCATAGACTAAGACAGCAGCACAGCGCCATCGGCTACTGCTGCTGTCAATCAAAGTCAATCACCCAATGAGGAGAGAAAATGGGGAGGGGGCGGGTCACTGCTCCTTGTCCGAATAGACACAGGGAGCTGTGGCTCAGCTCGGGTGCCCCCTATAGCAAGATGCTTGCTGTGGGGGCACTCAACAGGAGGGAGGGGCCAGGAGTACCAAAGAGGAGGATCCAAGCTGCTCTGTGCAAATCCACTGTACAAAGCAGGTAAGTATACCATGTTTGTTATTTTTTACTAAAAAAAAAACAAGACTTTGCAATCACTTTTATAAAGGATTAGTAAATACATGCGCACTATAATATATTGCTGGCTAAATAAACATGACTATTGCATAACCAATAGTGAATTTCTTAAAGAAAGCCCTACACCACAAACATACCTCAAAACACACTCTCCAAAGTGGTACAATTAGATGTGAGAACAGCTGCCACACTACAATAGAATCCTATATGCAGACTGGTGGGTTATTGTATTTTACTAATAATGGGCAATTTCCTTGAACACTGTGCTGTAAATTTCCTTTTCTACACCTCCTTATTCTGTACTCCTCATTGTGCATTTCTTATTCCACGCCAACGTATTCTTTACTATGCAATATTTTGCTTTCAATTAGAAAGCAGGACAAGGACTCTACTTAGTGTCAAAATGTTTGGAGCCCAAGAACGCTGCTGACTGCATCACATGTTTACTACAATGCCAATTGATCCTGCTTTCTTTAAGAGCTTTTTTTGAAGTAAGGGTTACCGATTTAATGGCATATGGGTTAAGCAGAACCTATGTGGGGTACTGCCCCATAGAATAGTTTCCTTTATCATCCTTCTATCCAGTGGCCAGCACACAAAGGGATCAAAAAAGCAAGTTCCTTTCTCAAAAATCTTAAAACTTTTGATCTTTAGAGAGCTTAATTATTCAGATTACAGTTCTTGTACTACTACTTCTGTCTGTTTTTTTTTTGTCTGCACACTGCCAGCTTGCCCTTCTGGTCATAGCAGTTTGGCTAACTCTGTGATATGTATTTGTTAAATTTGCCTTTCCAGCTCTCCACTATATAATCGATGTGGTGGTGTGTGAAATAGAAATTGAGGGCTAGTAAAAACACCTATCTACACACAGGTTTGATATTTACTGTAGGCCTCAAAAGGAAATACATACATCCAGGCCAATTTGTAGTGTACTTATGAGAAGCAGGACTCTATGGTCAGTCCATGCCGAATTTATCTCTCTAACAAAGGATATCACTCAAGGTACAATCAAAACACACAAGGGTAGAAGTGATCAATTTATTTTATTTTAAGACGCTTTTCGAAAGTTTTTTTAATTATCTTTATTTATCATCCTTTATTATTTATGCAAAATATTTAAACAAAAAATGTATTTTCCAAATACATTTTCTATTCTTCCAAGTTTTGGTGTGTGCAGGGCATGCTGAGCTGTCTACTACAGAAGCCAAACACTGGCTCTGGACTACTCCTTCAGAATGACGATATAGACATAGACTCTACTTGGACAACAGGAAGTGTAGCCATGTTTAGGCCTACTATAACTGTACAATACAATGAAGATATAAAACATGACATATGCTAGAACTATGGGATCACTACATTCTTATTCTTGAGTTACAAATATGGCAATAGAGTCAAGTGAATATATCAGCTTGAACATGGCACAACACTTGCAATTAACTATTTAAAGAGTTCAACCAGTAATGCAAACTACATTTATTATTTCCAAATACATTTAAATAAGTAACCCTATTAAAAAAAACAGCAGCTGTGCTGCTGATAATGCCAACATTTGTGTGAGATGGAGACATAATGCAGAAGTATGATGGCATTCAGGACTTAGGAGTTGCTGACAGCGGTTACAATTCCCGGATGCTGCCAAGTTCAACCTTCTGAGAATTGTGATGCCTTCTGATTATTAACATCAATAAAAGAGAAAGTTGAATTTTTTGACTTTTCTTTATGAATACTTCGTAAACAGCGAATTATGCTGAGAGCAACGTGTTTCAGTTTGGGGCTACCAAAAATAAGAACAACAGATTGTGCAGGTGCATAACTGTATATCACCATTAAACAGGCACAGAATCCTGGACTGCTTGGAGGTAAAGCTTCTGTAAACATTAGCAGTTCTGATACATAAAATGAGATGTAAATAAAGAGTAAACAACTTATTGTTCTGGCTGCTCTAATACGTCCTTCTGTCCGAGGGCTGAGATCTCCTTTAGCATTTCTGTCTGACTTGTGTGTCTTATCTATGAGAGACTTGATGATCAGTCCATTGGCAATTCCAGCAAGGACTAATGGTAGAGAACAGCTGACCACATTACTGATGATGAGGTAAGTTAAATTAAGTTCTGGAAAAGTGGGCTCCACAGTCTGATTGCTGGTCATATTAAATTCTTGTTTGTTCATGTTAATGTACCACATTACAGGTAAGCATGTGGCCATTGATACCATCACAGAGACCACTAGCAGCTGTGGAATAAGTCTGGACACTACATGCTTTAGTCGGATGAGAAATGGATGAGTAAATATGACAATTTGGAAATAGTAGTTGATGGACAGGCAAGCTGTAAACCAGAAGCTAATGTAGATAGGTAGGTTAAGTGCTATAGTAAATAGAATATATACACCTTCAGAGTAGTAAAGATCACTCTCGAGGAAGCTTACAAAGTCATTTGCTAGCATTATGAACTGAAAAAACACATTAGATAGGCTCATTGTTACTAAGATGATGTCTGAGGGACTAAGACTCTTACCCTTCACTTTGTCTATGACATTTACAGCAATGATGATTGAATTGGTTATTGACCCCGCCAATGTGCTGATGCTTAATACAGTCATAGAAGCCAAAAGAAATATCGGAAGCATCCACAAAGATCTGAAGAACAGCAACCTTCTAAATTAGTTCTGTACATGAAAGATAAAGAAAAAGAAATGTAAACTATTTTCATGGTGATGTTATGTATATAAACAGTATAAAAAAATTATGTATTAGATACAATCAGCGCAATCTACACTGTTAGTAGTTTGTGAAAAATAAATTCAAAACATTATTGTGAATATACACTAGTGCTTAATACTCAGTTGCAGCTGTATACTCTTTAATGATTCCACCACACTACAATAAAATCGAAATAACCAATATAGTGCAGCGCTACTGTACAATATTTTCCTCTTAATAATCCCCTGATCATGTAATAATAGTCAAGTTCTTTAGATGTAAACCAAAATTCATATAATAGAAAATAAATCTATACAAATATGTGTTAATCCACAACTGTGCTCTTCAAGCCATAATCCTGCTAAAAGCCCACTCACCTCACAGCCGAATAAACAGGCTTCTCTTTACAACTCTTGCGATTCCCCTGTACTGGTCAACTTTCTTCCCTCCTGGGATTTGACACTCCTCTATATCAATCTTTCTCAGACGAACCACATGTAACAAAAAGGCAATTGCGTAGTGCTCTCCGTTTCAACAATGTTTTTAAAAAATCCCCTTACAAAAATCCACTTACAAAAAAGTACAAATAAAAGTGCTCATATACTTGTCAGCTAGCTCACCACTCCGATCCGACTGCGGTGGCAGCATGACGTCACAGGCTCAGCTCCTCCCTCCTAGATGCGTGGCACCCTTTGCTACTGAGGAAGCCCAATGAGAGGGCGCTACGCGTCTAGGAGGGAGGAGCCGAGCCCGTGATGTCACGCTGCCATCGTGGTCGGACCAGAGTTCCAAGGATTACTAAATTCCTGCGTCCCTCAATAGAATTCAAGAAAAAGATTTTACAGTAAGTACAAAAAAACATTTTCTTTTTTTCTAGTCCACTTGTATATAATTGTATTGCCTGTTGATGCTGCCAAAAGATAAGTTGACTTCCTTGCAGGATGACAGCGGTGCTCATTCTGCAGTGAAATCATGCAGCAGCATTGCATTAATGTGGATGGGGTAGCCTTACATGAACATGTAGTTTTACATGGATTTAAAGTAAGTAAAAAATTAAAGCATTATTTTAGCTAACAGGTAACGTTTTTAAAATGCTACAGCAACAGTTTTTTTTTTCTGGAAACCGTGCCAGTAATATATGGTTTGTCTCATTACCAATTTCTGTCATGTTTGTTGGACAGCTTGGTCTGTATTTAAATTGTGGAGAAAAATATGAATAAAGTCCTAAATAAAAAAAGGAATGGATATACTGAAAAACATCAATGCAAATAATGTATAGAAAACATATTATTTTAAGTATCTGCAATTTTTTGATGGTTTGATCCAGTCACTAAAGATATTTGCCAGGTTTCTCATATCCTACATATCAAGCTCTCTTGTGTCTTCCTATTCTTCATCACAGGTAACCAGGAGGGGTTGTGTTTTCAAAGTGTAGCCTCTGTGGATAACTCCTTTTAGTGCTGCTCAGTGCTATCATCTGACACAATGCAGTGGTGAATTGATCTGCTCTTCTTCAGTGTTTATGGAATTATTATCATTCATCAAAGTTACAGAGAGAACATGTATTAATTGTCATTTATTCGTTGTTTGATGCTAGTTTCAATCAATCCTTTCATTAATGCTTCACATTTTCTTAGGACCCACCTACAAGTAGACACATTATTCAATCCTGTGTGGGTAATTCATATGTATGCAATGCAGCTTGGCACGTTGTATTGTAAAAATAGAACATGTAGCAATTTTATCTCATATATGTACTTACTAAATACACCCTTCATTAGTTAGCACACTCTAGAAAAGATCACATAAATATATGAAGGGTGTAATTAGTAAGTTTAGACAGAAGATCTCCCCATTCAGGCCATCTGTAACAATATCATCAGCACAGGTGGGGATAACATTCAAAAAAATGGCACATTCATCCAGTGGGATGTACTCCCTGGTGCTCTACTCTGAATTCATTGAATGATTGGAGATAGAGGAGTGCTATTTATCATGATAAGCCCATTTAAGAGACTGGAATGCAAGGGAGCTTCCTGCTTTTGATAATGTCACACATAGATGACGAAACACGTCAAGATGACTCTCCCATTTGTTACTGTCGGCCCAGAGAGTGGAACGTACGCTATGTTGTAAGCAGCGACCATGTCTCACACATGACCAGAGCTGATGTTTTGTTTATTGTAACGTCCAGTTCTGTCATATTGACAGTTTTAGCAATACCCTTTATGGATTTTTTATTATGTATGCTGCTGTTTTCCAATAAATCTTCTGAGGATTTTACTCTATGATGAGTTTCTTTTCTATATACCCCACATTGCACATTTTCATCCCTGGAGCCCCAGAGTCATCATCGGAGGTATCCCACCTCAGAGGGAGCAACTAGAGGATATTGTATTGGGATTGGTCCCCATTAATGACCTACAAGCACAGTAGACTCCTCCTGCTATAAGGCAAGGGAGTCCAACATATCTGGTGAGTGCAGATCTTTTTCAGCCCCCATGAGGTGGATGCATTCACACCGATGGGACACAGAGCACTACAGCACTTTTTCACAAGGAAAGGACTTTGTTTGCACAGCCATCACCATATGTCTTTTAAATTGTGACCATAAAGAGTTTATATATTTCTATTGAATTATCTGATGGCCTTTTTTTACATTGGACTTTGGTTCAGGCAGTTATCTATATATGCACTTTATAAATTTCACTGTTGTATTATTTATTTGTTATATCCATTAGAAGTCATTATAGGATACAGATATCTATATAATACAGGTAAGGTATAGTCTCTGACATGGAGTATCACATTGGGAACTAGTATATTTTATAGGTGGAGCAGGTGCTGTCTATTATTCATTTATTCCAAATATACTGTTCATTCTCTCCCTTGTACCCAAGAACAAGGCTGTTGCATCACCTCCTGCCTGTAGGGGGGGGGGGGGGGGGGATTTCTTCCCTGTAAAAGCAGAGGATCCTGGAGCCTGTAGTCTCACAACTAATATCCAATGAAGCTTAAAACACACTTGGTACTACAAATTCCAGTGAGCTGAATTGACAAGGGATTCTGGGGGAACCTATACATTTGACTGCAATTAGCGGGCTTGCTCTCTCGGCCCACAGACACCTAAGAGGTCTGACTCTGACACTGTCGCTCTGCTTACAGCTGCATAAGAGACCTGTGGTTCAGTCACAAGAACATATTTGGGGGGTACACCATACAATGCGTTTAAATTCAAGATGGTGCTGCTATAAGACCTACAAACAGTACAAAATATTTTACAGCGCACACATACAAGAATGACATTTCCTGCAGGGCTAGTTAAAAATACCTGAACATATTAAAAAAATACAGGGGTTTGGTCACACTATATGGTCATATAGTGCTAAGCCCACTTACTGCGACAAAGTACCCCGAATTAGTGGGTCCTACTCTAGTAATAGAATGGAAGATCCTTCGTCTCAACCATGGGAGCTGAACTCCTCTATGTGGGAGAACTGAAGGGGATACATCCTAAACACTGATGACCACAAATTAAGAGGTAATGAGGAGGGGGATGGGTGCTCCAGCCCAAAAGACCTGGTCAGGGCCTATTACAATATACAAGAACATATTTGGGGGGCACACCATACAATGCGTTTAAATTCAAGATGGTGCTGCTATAAGCCCCACTAATTTGGGGTACTTTGTCGCAATAAGTGGGCTTAGCACTATATGACCATAGAGTGTGACCAAACCCCCGTATTTTTTTAAATGTTCATGTCCGTATTTTTTTTATGTTCAGGTTTTTTTAACTAGCCCTGCAGGAAATGTCATTCTTGTATGTGTGCTCTGTAAAATATTTTGTACTGTGGTTCAGTCAGACATACCTCCGACTCATCTGCACTAACATACAATGCTAAGCGACACTGCACATCTTCTTCCTCTGTGTACTTGCAGCACTTGTAAAGTCCCAGAGACCCAGACATGCTTCTCGCTGCTCATCACCGCTGTATGCTGTGCTTACCAGTATACCAGCAGTCGCTGCATCACCGCCATTTCATCCCACTGTGAGCCCAAGGCTCATCAAATGCACCACTTAGAGCACTGGAGAACTGCTACTGATCAGGAGAGGTGAGAGGGCAGCCGCCCAGCATTTTATTTGTTCTGTTGTATAAAGACACTGCAAGCAGACACCTATACACCTAGCTCAGCTAAGAAGACTTGGCTTCTTTACCCTCTCTGCCTTCAGATTTGGTTTATCATTCCTAAAAATCCTAAAATGGCACTGTTCGCGGACCTTCTGGATGAGATCCCCAGACATCTTCGAAACATAATTTTTTTTAACAAAATTTCTTAGCAGCAAAAATTACTATAGCACGAGCATATAAATCTCCAGTCCTTAACATTGCTTTAGTAAAACATAAACTCTCCTGGATCTTGGTCAATGAAAAGCTGGCCTGCATCCTCAGAGACAATATGAGAGCAAGGTATTGGATTTTGGGGTGCTAGATTAACTCTGGCTATTAGTGCTCCCATATTTTTTCATGCTACTGCGTTAACACTTGATTATATGTTGCAGTATGGATTTTTTGAAGTAATGTCTTCAACTATATATATCTTGCTCATGCCCTGGGCAAGCAGTAGCCTAATTCAGTAGGATTTATCCTTAAACTTGGTTTTTGTATGTTTATAATGATCTAACCCTTGATTTTTTTGAGGGTGCAATAATCATTTCATATCTGTCTGATACTGTTTGTATTCTAATGCCGCGTACACACGGTCGGATTTTACAATGGGAAATGTTCGATGGGAGCTTGATGTAGGAAATTCTGACCGTGTGTAGGCTCCATCGGACATTTTCCTTCGGAATTTCTGACAAACAAAATTTGAGATCTGGATCTCAAATTTTCAGACAACAAAATCCGTTGTCGTAAATTCCGATCGTGTGTATACTATTCCGACGCACAAAGTTCCACGCATACTTGGAATAAAGCAGAAGAGCCGCACAGGCTATTGAACTTCACTTTTCTCGGCTCGTCGTACGTGTTGTATGTCACCGCGTTCTTGGCAATCTGAATTTCCAACAAGATTTGTGTGACCGTGTGTATGCAAGACAAATTTGAGCCAACATCCGTCAGAAAAAAACATGGATTTTGCTGTCGGAATGTGCAATCGTGTGTACGCGGCATAAGAGCTTTGTTAAACCTTTGAATAAAAATCTATTGCAAAGAGATTTGGTTTGTCATCCACTCAACTGAAGTATAAACGGGCCCCAACTCTCTAGCAGAAGAACTCAGCCTTAACCTCGCATTCACTTTCTTTCCTTGTCAAAAGAAGTTTATTGAGTATACAATATTATAAAGATACATAAAGTAAGTTTACAAGGATCTATAAAGTAAGCTCATTGTTTTACAGTAGGGTTTATATAGGTAAATATCATGAAATTTCAAATATTAAACATTGGGTTCACGTAAACCTAAATTAAAGATATATATCATTTCTTTAGTTACTTTTGTAGGTAATTAAATGATTTATACCTACTATACATATTGTTTACAGGTAGAGTGTATATAGGTCAAATAAATTCTGATAATGAGCTTTAATCGTAAGGTGGAGAAAAGGAAAGAGAAAGAAGAAAAAGGGTAGAAAGGTAGAGGTATTGTCCACAAGGTTGTCCCGCTCGTCAGTTTATTATTCTTTTTAGTTCTCTTTGAAGCCTTAGAATGGGTGTCTGCATTCACTTTCTTTCTACCCTTTATAAATATCCACCACTCCCCCAGAGGGTATTCCCTCTCTATTTATCCAGATTTTCCTATTTTTATGCCAGTGGCTGTGAGGAGTTAGACTATCCCTTTCAAATCTTTCCTATAGTCAGTGTTGCCAAGTCTGTAAACTTCACTGTCCTCTAGGGGTTCATTGCAATCTGCTGTTTTTACCTAATAATAGTTATTCTGGTTAAGCCAATTGATACTGTGTCTGTATCTGCTAACTGCCAATTGCTGTATGTAGATTGTGTTCTTTGGTGTATTGCTTGAATCACTAAAAAGCAAACCTAACACAATCATACTTATAGGAATTAAGATTACTTGTCTTTACTTGTGCTGGTTACTGCCGGTAAGCATTTGGTGCACACTGTTTGTGTTTGCCTAAACCATGACTGAACCTAGAGTGTCAGAAGGGTCAAGGGACTTGCGAGGTCAGAGCAGCTCAAGGGGACAAGCATCATTCAGCAGCTCCTCTAGGGGTAGCGATACACGCTTGATCAGTTTATTTTCATGCAGTACTGTGCGGCACTGATCAAGTGTTATAATATCTCTCTGTATATATGGGAATACATATAGTGTTAGCAGTGGTACAGAATAGGTATATTTACAAGGAGAATAATTGGTACATCATTGCGTGTGAGTTTTTTTATTTACTGTTCCCATATGCATACTGTGCCTAATGGTAAATGCATCCTTGTTTGTAACTACAATATTGAACTCAAAATGGGGCTGAAAGAAAACCTTTTTCTTGGCACTAGCATTTTTCCAGTTACCCTCCTGTAGCTAGCCATGTAGCAGCTTCCCATGCTGTTCCTAAAGAAAAAATATAAAACAAATGGCGACAATTTGTTATCCTTAACTACTCTTCAAATGTTTTCTCCAGAATCTCCCAGAATCCATAAAAGGGATACTGGCCAAGAAACAGAAACAATGAAAAAGCAATAAATCCCCAACTTTCTGCTTAAATAGCACAGTAAATTCCAAATTAGCCTTATTATAATAATTATTTGTCTGCCCCCTTTAGTTCATTGCGTGGTAGTCAAGAACCACAGGTGATCTGCCTATGAAAAAAATAAGGCATGCTGCTAAACCTGTTATATATATATATGTGTTATAAACCTGTTATCTGCCTTTTTTCAAGAACAAAAGTATTACAATGTGTCACTGAATATTGTCATCTGTAATATTCTAGCCTTTTTAAAAAAAATTCTGTTTGGTGGACTTTATAAAATATAACAAAAACAAATTCCATTAAATAACATGCCTAGGGGGATGTCCCTGTACAATGCATTGGTATGATGTATACAACCTACTACAGCAAAACTGACATTTACAAAACAAAATGTGCTTAAATGGCCCACAAAATGACAGCTCCCAGCTGCTTTGGTATGTTTGTACACAAAGCAGCTAGGGATTCCATTAATATATACTAGACCCTTATCCTAGAGGGCTTGATATGCACTATACTGCCAAAAGTATTGGCACACCTGCCTTTACATGCACATGAACTTTAATGGCATCTCAGTCTTAGTTCGTAGGGTTCAATATTGAGTTAGCCCACCCTTTGCAGCTATAACAGCTTTAACTCTTCTGGGAAGGCTGTCCACAAGGTTTAGGAGTGTGTCTATGGGAATGTTTATCTATACTTCCAGAAGCACATTTGTGAGGTCACTCATCCATGTCGCTCATCCATTTATCAGTATAGTCAGTGTTTATCTGGTGCTCCAGATGGAATAATCCTTAGGGGTATAGTCTGTGGCTGTACTAGCTGGATGGTGATGTATCCATAGAAAGGGGTATTAAGGGTTAAAAAGGAAGGCAGCCATCCTTCAGAGTGTGTCCAGAACTCTGCAAGACATGTAAGGAAAAAACAGGGAGGGGGAGGCGCCGACCTGAGTGTAGTATTAAAATGATGACTTTAGTAGGATAGGATTAAAAACACTTACAAGATGATAGAAGATGCATGCTTGTCAAAGTAAAGTGCTGTCCTGGCATTCCATGGCTCTGTGGGTCCCACCGCTGTTCCGGATAGCTGGAAAGGATTGTGCTGCTGGCTGGAATGGATCACAGTGTTTCTCCAGGAGCAAAGGTACCAAGCAGCTCCACACAGACCAGCATGGACCATGGACCAGGAAGTGATGTCACCGGCATCTGATTAAACCTAGGCAGGGCTGGAATCTTGTCAATCAGGGCTGCAGTGATGAAAGGCTACACGCTCGGAGCTGACTGCTCCTTCTATTGGATATCAACAAAACCTGGGGAATGCCCAGGAAAAAATCCAAGCCTACTTACCACCAGCTCGCAGACAACCAATTGACCTGTCTATCAGTATGTGTTAAAGCAGGGGTTCAGTCCGCACGCATTTTATTATTATTTTATTATTATTATACAGGATTTATATAGCGCCAACAGTTTGCGCATCGCTTTACAACATGGGGCAGACAGTACACTTACAATACAAATCAAAACAGGAGGGATCAGAGGGCCCTGCTCGTTAGAGCTTACAATCTAGAAGAGAGCTTACAATCTAGAAGTATTTGCAAACGCATGCATAAGCCACAGAGCCATGTCATGGCACCCTGTAATCTGTGGTCCTAACACTAAAATTTGGGTGTCCCGACAGTGGAGGCACATGCATTCTGATGGATAAGTGAGGGCAGGTGGACTGAAGGGAGCCTACCCTTTCTTAAAGGTACAGGAGCACACCAAACACCCAGCAGGTAGCACAATGGCTGCAAAGGTGCTGGTGCGTTGCTGGACCAATACACACACCAACGTGATCACAAAACCTTGCCACCACCCTCATTTATAGCTGGTTATCGCAGTAAGAGGCATTGGAAGGCCACAAACAGATATCAACAAAACATGGGGAATGCCCAGTAAAAAATCCAAGCCTACTTACTACCAGCTCACAGACAACCAATTGCTCCTTCTATTGGCCTCTCGGAGCGGACTGCTTCTTCCATTGGAGGCCAATAGAAGGAGCAGTCAGCTCTGAGCGCGTAGCCTTTCATCATTGCAGCCCTGATTGACAAGATTCCAGCCCTGCCTAGATCCAATCAGATGCCGGTGACATCACTTCCTGTTCCACAGTCAATGCTGGTCTGTGTGGAGCTGCTTGGTTCCTTTGCTCCTGGAGAAACACTGTGATCCATTCCAGCCAACAGCACAATCCTTTCCAGCTATCCTGAACAGCGGTGGGACCCACAGAGCCATGTGGAATGCCAGGACAGCACTTTACTTTGACAAGCATGCATTTTCTATCATCTTGTAAGTGTTTTTAATCCTATCCTATTAAACTCGTCATTTTAATACTACACTCAGGTCGGCGCCTCCCCCTCCCTGTTTGTTCCTTGCTCATTCATTTATGGACCTTGTTTGCGCACTGGTGCGCAGTCATATTGGCAGAGGAAGAGGCCATCCCCAAATTGTTCCCACAAAGTTGGGAGCATGAAATTGTCCAAAATGTCTTGGTATGCTAATGCCTTAGAGTTCCCTTCACTGGAACTAAGGGGCCAAGCCCAACCCCTGGAAAACAACCCCGCACCATAATCCCCCCTCCATCAAATGATTTGGACCAGTGCACAAAACAAGGTCCAAAAAGACATGGATGAGCGAGTTTGGGGTGGAGGAACTTGACTGGCCTGCACAGAGTCCTGACCTTAACCTGATAGAACACCTTTGGGATGAATTAGAGTGGAGAATGCGAGCCAGGTTTTCTCGTCTACATCAGTGCCTGACCTCACAAATGTGCTTCTGGAAGAAACATTCCTATAGACACACTCCTAAACCTTGTGGACAGCCTTCCCAGTAGAGTTGAAGCTGTTATAGATGCAAAGGGTGGGCAAATTCCATACTGAACCCTATAGACTAAAACTGGGATGCTATTAAAGTTCATGTGCATGTTAAGGTAGGTGTCCCAATACTTTTGGTAATATAGTGTAGATGTGAGTGGGGTACCCCATATTATTGACCAAATATGGTTCAGTCCAAATTTGGTCAGTGACATCACTTGGGAGGCCCAGTCCTTTTGTTTAAATCGGCTGTCATCTGCCGCAGGGGGGACCTTTTTTTTTTTTTTTTTTGCATGGAGTCCTCAGGGGCCTGATATGGATCTTTTGTTCACATGGCCAGTATTCCTGGGCAGTAAATTAATGGCCGTGTGACATCACTGGTTGCCAAGAACGTGGTGGTTGCAGGAACCCATAATTTCATTAATACTATTTGACAGGAAGGAGGAAAGAAAAAAACCCCTACAATATGATATTCGCCTTGTCAAACAGGCTGAAAGTCTAGCATTCAGACAAGCACCTGAAGAAGCAAAGTTTGGTTTGAATTTGTGTTTGGACCAAACCAGCGGCTCATCCGTCTCTGCATATCTATCTATATAGAAATATGCATTTATGCGTATACAAAGTTGAGAAAGATTTGTTGAGATTTTTCTGTAAGCCAAATTTAAAACCTTGATTTTCCCAATTTTATTTGGGTCTTCTTGGTGTTTGTTCTCTTTTTTATTGTGCATTATTTGGTGGGTAATAACCCTGTTTTCTTTAACTCCTGACACCTGTCTTGTCTAGCTGCATCAAAGGCCAGCAATCACCCTCCTGGAATATGTTTTTTTTTTTTTTGCAAAAGTGTATGCACAAGGTCCAATTTGCATGAGAAAATTTTGCCCCTGGTAGTGGAAAATACAGCTTGACATCATAGTGGTACTTGAGGAAACTTTATTGAATCAGGCGCAAGAAAATCTTTAAGATATACAGACATTTGTAATTTTTGTTTTAGTGCATCGACCCATAAGGCTACATATATTGCTATCTTTAATTAGTGACCCTGTCACCACTGTACACATACCAGTAAAGTGGGCATTAAGCATGTACCGAAGCTTCCTGTGTTGTATAAATCCTTTCTTATAGTGGTTGTAAACAATCACCTTGTAAAACAACCCTCTCAGTTTGAAATAGAAATGAAAGGCAAAACATTTGTATATAGATTAAAAAAAATATATAAATACCTTCTTTCCTTTTTACAAAAGTGATCACATCCCTTCTGCTCCCTCTGTTCTCAGCATACTTTGCTGGGGGGGGGGAAGCTTCCCAGACACTGAGCTTCCCAGTGAATGGCTGTGCAGGGGGAACATGCCAGGATAGGTCTGATTATTGGAGGAGAGCAGGCTGAGTTCCCAGCATAGCTAGAGAACTGACCATGGTGTGTTCTCCTGCTTAGTGTGGCCAGTTTTTAAAAGGAAAGCAGAGGGACTGGAAGGAACACCAGGGATTTCACACACAGGAAGCAATACAAGAGAACAGGATACTTTTCATTCAAGCACATGGTACAGCAGGCATATACCAGGAATATAAAATGTTGGGGTACCAAACGCTTTAAACATCCCAGGGATCATATTTTCCCTTCTCAGCCACCTCCAACCATGAGTGAGACTTTCTCTCCTACACAGCCCTCAAAACGCTCCTACATGTAAATAGGAAACCTTATGTGAGAATGTGCTTCCTTCTGCCTTGCTTAGTGCCAGCCCTGAATGATAAAAATGTAAGCAATCCAGTAATGTGTCTGTAAGGGCGAGTGCGTATTTTAACTATATACTGTATATCCAGGCTGGCATGTGTTGTATGGTAAGAGGATCACTTTGAGTTAAATATTTCTGCACCCTTTTGTGACTATTTCCATGGTGTGAAATGTAGATTGTTACAGTATATGTCACTGTTGTATCAAAGACGACTGCTGAATTATCAGTTAAGAATTGGGTACCCACGTACATAAAATGCTCATTGTTAAATATCTGCAATTTTGACCCGTTTGAAGAACTAAGCAGTGCATGGAAACAGAAGATACATTTACTGCTAAAACTGTGATTAAAAAGAATGAAGTAGTCATTTTCTTAAAAACCTACGTATCCATTTGTAACACTTTTACTTGTACCTAGTAAAAGATACAAGCCAGATTAAGGCAGCCTCCATTAGTTATACTCACCTTCTGTGAATTGATGTTATTGGTGATGATGATTGGATCACCACTTGCTATTTTCAAAAGCTTTTCCTTTATATGGGCTTGTAGTCACTGTAATTAAGAGGCGTGATAGTCATTTGCACTAATTATATCCTTTATGTTAATCTAATTCCCATATCTCTTTCAATTGAATTATAGATCCTGTGGGTGACCATTTTTCTGTAGCTTTTAGAAGTGATTACTTTTAAGCAATATCATTCTAGGGAAATATACCAGTTAACAAAAATGTTCAAAAAGTTATTGCATAACTAAAAAAGCACCCAATGAGCAAATTCTTTATTCAGACTTAGCATTGTAATGTCTTCTTAGCTTTATATATTAACCTCAATTTACTATACAAGCTCATAGCACCTAGGGACAGATTTGGGTTTGATAAGGCAATTGGATGAATGAAAGAATTATGTGGAATATAGAAAGTATACAGTCAGTATACAGATAGTAAACAGTCACTAAAATATATACGGTAACTAGTTTAGACTGGTTAATGAACACTTTGCCTACTACTTGTTCTGTCCCACCTATGAAGTTTTTTATGTTGATTACATTTAACTAAATTATGTTCTTTAATGTTCAGATGTATGCTGACATCTAATGTTGGTTTATAGCCACTACAACTTGTTTATTTCTGCATTTGATACCTCCCTCTGTTTCTCCCCTTCTGTCCAGTGCTAGCTAGAATAGTCCTAGCTAGACTATCTTTTTTCTCTTTCTCTATGTTCCTCAGTCATCACAGAGACAAAGTGTACAAAGTAATTGCCCTCTCACACTTCCAAAGACTGGAAAAACATCCAAGTGGTCATATCACTGTGGCAGGATCAGGTCCTGTTCCTCTTTTGCAGACAAAAGTGTGCTTTTAATTGGATTGTCACCCTGCTGCATGGAAGCATACAGTATCTCACATTTTTGTAAATATTTTATTATATCTTTTCATGTGACAACACTGAAGAAATTACATTTTGCTACATTTTGCTACTTGTATAACGGTGTAAAATTGCTGTCCCCTCAAAATAACCCAACACACAGCCATTAATGTCTAAACCGCAGGCAACAAAAGTGAGTACACCCCTAAGGGAAAATGTCCGAATTGGGCCCAATTAGCCATTTTCCCTTCCCAGTGTCATGTGACTCGTTAATGTTGCAAGGTTTCAGGTGTGAATGGGGAGCAGGTGTGATAAATTTGGTGTTATCGCTCTCACTCTCTCATACTGGTCATTGGAAGTTCAACATGGCACCTCATGGCAAAGAACTCTCTGAGGATCTAAAAAAAAAAATTTTTTTGCTCTCCATAAAGATGGCCTAGGCTATAAAAAGATTGCTAAGACCCTGAAACTGAGCTGCAGCACAGTGGCCAAGACCATACAGCGGTTTAACAGGACAGGTTCCACTCAGAACAGTATAAAATGAAAAGAACCTCACACTATGAAAAATTGGCTATATTTGCTAAGTGATAATTTTAGTGATGTTAGTACGTTTCTCCCCTCAAAGAGCAAAGTGTTGACTTTATCTGGGGTGTGTGGTGATAGGGGGCACCGTAAATACAATAGTGTCAGTCTATCTACATCAAATAATTAAAGTGCATAGTGCTGAATAATTGATATAATAAACATAGCATATGTGCTTAAAATAAATTAACAGTGAAGTAAATTACTCCATCAAAGCAAAATCCATATATTTGTTGTGATGCAACTTCAATCTTTACACCATCACCAATGGCAAGCTTCATATAAATCACCCGGTGGATGTGAGTGAAAAACCTACTCACCAGACCACCATGACCTTTTTAGCTAAAAAGAAGGTCAGGTTAGGCTGTGTTTGTGGTTCAGGGATCTTGCTGATGTACCAGTAGGGATATACCACAGTGTCTGCTGAGCCAAGGAGGAGGTGATCGGTCCGGGAGCTGCCTAAACACTCACTAGGTGCAGTTTACCCCTACAGGGGTGCCGGGATCTGGTGAGTGGGGAACTGAAGGGGGAGCATGGATGTCACCTGATTTATTGCACATCTGCGGTTAAATTTAGGCACAAACTATTTTGGAAAGCACAAAAGTCAGTGGAAATTTTGTTAAAATTGAACTTCATAATTTGAATACTGACTGGAAAAATATTTTTCACTGGACTTTCACTTGTATCATTATTACTTTTATTTTTATTTATTTTTCGAGTCCATTTTTGTATTTTTTTATATATAACCAACCCCTATTCATATGTACCAAAGAAGAATGCATTCACACCTGCTAACTCTAGGTACCAAAAGCTGCAGTTCTTCTCCAGAAAGACTCCTGTACCATCAGAGGAAGATGACTTAGAAACCTTGATAGATCAAGCTGTACAGGTGATAGAGGAATGAGAAGTAGCTGATACCATAAAGAGACAGCAAATAGTTGAGAGCCTATGCACATCTGCTTCTGACGTGATCAGAAATTTAAAGCAAGACAAACTAGGCTGCAGAGTGTTTGGAAGCCCTCTGAGAAGTTTATGGAATAGTGCAGAGCTGTGCAGAGCTGAATTACTCTTTCAGCATACATATCAGCGAGAAGAGGAGAAGTTGTTAGTCTTTGTCACATGACTAGGATAGATTCTTCCTTAAGTTGACCTTTGACCCCTCCATGGCTGGGCAATTAGAGACATTTTATACATTAGCAGTTGGGCGCCCTCATCCAACCAACAATAGTTCCTTAATAGTAAGATCAAACGCTAACCTTGTCAGGAGACTACTCACTTCTCTTGCAAGGCTAGTTAAAAACACCTGAACATATTCATAAAATACGGGGGTTTGGTCACACTATATGGTCATATAGTGCTAAGCCCACTTACTGTGACAAAGTACCCCGAATTAGTGGCTCCTACTCTAGTAATAGGTGTGCCCCCCAAATATGTTTTTGTATATTATAATAGACCTTGACCAGGTTTTTTGGGCTGGAGCACCCCTCCCCCTCCTCATTACCTCTTATTTAGTGGCCACCAGTGCATAGGATGTATGCCCTTCAGTTCTCCCACATAGAGGAGTTCAGCTCCCATGGTTGAGACAAAGGATCTTCCATTCTATTACTAGAGTAGGACCCACTAATTTGGGGTACTTTGTCGTAGTAAGTGGGCTTAGCACTATATGACCATATAGTGTGACCAAACCCCCATATTTTTTGAATATGTTCATGTGTTTTTAACTAGCCTTGCAGGAAATGTCATTCTTGAATGTGTGGGCTGTGATATATTTTGTACTTTTTGTAGGTCTTATAGCAGCACCATCTTGAATTTAAACGCATTGTAGGGTGTGCCCCCCAAATATGTTTTTGTATACTCACTTCTCTTGTCTCAAAGCATGATACCCCAACAGAGAGTGTACACTCCATGCTATGGCAAGTGTATCAGCAACTATTTCAAGAACAGAAAATTCTAGTGGAAGGAGTGAGGAAGTTGTGGTGATTAGAAGATACTGCAACCAAGGGACGTAGCATGTCTTCAAGCTTCAGTCAAGCTCAACTGAGATCAATACAAAGGAAAAGGAAAAGGTTTTTTTTTGGGGGGGGGGACTTTAAATGAGGCACAGACAACCAGTGCCTCCATCCCAGTTCTATGAAAAAAAGCAGGAGTTGGGATTTTAAATGAGGTGCGCATCTAATAATTGATAGGGTAAACCAAAAATACTATCTTATAAACCATGAGAAGAACCAAAAAAAAAGGAATACTTTATTTAATAGCCCCAATGGCAGATTGTAGGACATTGTAGTACATTAAAATAATGTTTCATATGATAAAATATATACATTACAGTAGTGAAATCATGGCACATGAGCAATTCAACTCTTACTATATAGCCCTACTACTAATGTGTCCTATCAGTGAACTGTGGTTATGGATCTTCTTCTCTTTTATTTTTATTTTCCTTCTTCTGGTTATTGGGACCTATATTAGCAGCCACCCATTATATGCCACTGTGGCAGTATAATACACACACACATATATATATATAGACCTCAAGACCTCCTGCTCTCTAGCTCCCTTGTCACCTCCTCCCATGCTCGCCTCCAGGCCTTTTCCAAAGCCTCTCCAATCCTATGGAACTCCTTACCCCAATCTGTCCGCTTATCTCCTACTTTATTAGCTTTCAGAAGATCCCTGAAAACCCTTCTCTTCAGAGAAGCCTATCCTACCCACACCTAACTGTACTTTCATTTTTTTCCATCAGCTCATCCCCCACAGTTATTACCTTTTGTCTCCACTTGACCCTCCCTTCTAGACTGTAAGCTCTAACGAGCAGGGCCCTCTGATCCCTCCTGTATTGATTTGTATTGTAAGTGTACTGTCTACCCGATGTTGTAAAGCGCTGCGCAAACTGTTGGCGCTATATAAATCCTGTATAATAATAATAATATACGGTATATATATATATATATATACAACACACATTACAATATAATTTTATTCATTATATCTTTTCATAGAATTCTTTGTGGACTGCTAACCACACTACTATGGTTCCTACAATGGAGACCTGCACTGTTCCTTGAGTCCTTGTACATACTTGTACTGATGGTCAGCACTCCCTCAGTTCCCGGGTTAAACGTCCTCAAACAGCCTTTGGTCCTCAGCATCATAACATGTCCAGGGGATTGTTTTTTATCAGGTGGGGATTTGTTTCTCCCTCCCCTTCCCTTTTAAATAGAACCAATATACACATCTCTCACCAACTATTCAATTTTATTGTTGTCTATACATTCCTTTTAGGGTTTGATTGCACCTGCTCCTGAGAAAGTGGAGTAAATTGCACGAAATGCGTAGAGAAATAAAGGATGCATTTTTTCTGTCAAACCATGTCCTTATAGAGTATGTTGGCCTTTTATATGAATAATTGTTGACCATATACCATTTTTTACACTTACTAAGATCTTTAATGTAATCAGCTCTGAGTTTTACAGCTGTATGTCTATGTGCCATGATTCCACTACTGTGATGTATATATTTGATCATATGAAACATTATTTTGATGTACTACAATGTCCTACAATCTGCCGTTGGAGCTATTGAATAAAGTATTCTTTTTTTATATTGTTCTTCCCATGGTTTATAAGATAGTATCTTTGGTTTACCCTACCAATTATTAGATGCGCACCTCATTTAAAGTCCCAACTTTTGCTTTTTTTCTCAACTGGGATCAACTAGGACCCTTTGTTCTCCTTGAAGTTGATTCTTAGGGAACGGACACAGCGGTGGAGGTAATCCCTGAAGTAGTGTCAACTAGGACTTTACAACTAAGTCAAAGAAGGATTCCAGTCATTGTTTGCAACATCACTGACTCGCCAGTGAAAGTATGGGCCAGAATGTTGTTAGGACAAGTGAATCCAGTTTCTCCCTTTGATTTGGTGGGGGGGAGCAGATGATGCGATTCCCGTAGAGAGGTTCTATCCACAGAACACCCTACTCCCACCAAGTGAAAACCAAGAGCCAAAACCCAGCCTTTGAGATGGTGTAAATGTTTTAGAAGAGTGATTTTGATGTGGGGTGTGCAAAGAGTGTCCAGCATTAAATCTACCCTCAAGAGGACAAGCCATTCAGAGAAAGAGCTTGACAAATTCCACTGGGTGATCTGGAAGATCTCCGTGAGCAACTAGCAAAGTTGAAGTGTAGGATGGATGTGTATTAACTAAGCCTATTTTTGAAATTTGGTGTTTACAAGTTAAAATCCGTATTTTTTGCTAGAAAATTACTTAGAACCCCCAAACATTATATATATATTTTTTAGCAGAGAATCTAGAGAATAAAATGGTGATTGTTGCAATATTTTATATCACACGGTATTTGTGCAGCAGTGTTTTAAACGCAAATTTTTGGGAAAAGGGACACTTTCATGAATTTTAAAAAATCCAAACAGTAAAGTTACCCCAATTTTTTTGTAAAATGTGAAAGATGATGTTACGCCGAGTAAATAGATACCAAACATGTCACGCTTTATAATTGCACGCACTCATAAAATGACGACAAACTACAGTACCTAAGAATTCCATAGGCGATGCTTTAAATTTTTTTTACAGTTACCAGGTTAGAGTCACAGAGGAGGTCTAGTTTTAGAATTATTGCTCTCACTCTGACGATCACAGCGATACCTCACATGTGTGATTTGAACACTGTTTACATATGCGGGCGCGACTTCCGTATGCGTTTTCTTTGCTGCGCAAGCACATTTATAAAATGTGTTTTAAAAAAATTATTTTTTGATCACTTTTATTGCTGTCACAAGGAATGTAAACATCCCTTGTGACAGTAACAGGTGGTGACAGGTACTCTTTATGGAGGGATCCCTCCATTGCACTTCACAGTATTCAGATCGCCGAAAACGGCGATTCTGAATACTGTGTATCGTTTTAAAACCAATGCCATTGGCAGCCGAGTAAACGGGAAGTGACGTCATGACGTCGCTTCCGCGTTTACAATGAGAAGGCTGGAACGAAGCTGCCCACAGCTTCGTTCCAGCCCGCCCCAACCCGGAGGCAACCGATTGGTCACCGGGCCTCCCGATGGCACGGGAGGCCCGGTAAGAGCGGCGGGAGGGGGGGACGTCCCCTCCCGCTTCTCCGGTATAACAGCCGAGCGGCTTTTAGCCGCATTGTTTGTTATATCTGGATAGCCGATCGCCGGCTCTAAACAACGGTACTGGGATGATGCCTGCAGCTGCGGGCATCATCCCGGTATAACCACGGAAAGCACATCTGCGTACACTCGGCGGGAAGGGGTTAATTACTGCACACTCAGAAGGAGTGTGCAGTAATTAATACAAGAAACTGTAATTGTCACCTCATGACCAAGGCCTACCAATGTGACTGAGCTTAACTCGGAAGATTTGTCGAGGAATTCCCTAAAATGGCTCGGCACCTCAATGAGTTATTGAAGAATGAGGGTGAGGATGATGACCAAGCCAGACTCACCGAAATCAGTCAAACGAAGTGGACCCAGGAAGTCTCGGGAGTCAATCCAAGACCGGTGGACTGATCTTAATGAATGCCTCTTTTCCGGCATATGACAATCCAACCAAACCTTATGAACTACATGTCAATGCCAGTCAAGATGGGCTAGGCAGGGTGTTGTTCCAAGAGCACAATGGGTACCTGTGGCCTGTTGCAGAAGTCCTACCGCCATTTAGAAGGACTGTCCCACTCACAAGCTGAAGTTCCTTGCCCTGAAGAAGACAGTGGTGGATAAACTGAAAGATTACCTGTATGGTGCAGACTTTGTGGTCAAAACTGACAATATGCTGCTCACATATATGCTTAACACAGCCAAGCTAGATGCTACCAGGCATAGGTAGTTGCTGCTCTATCAGGGTGGTGCTTTTGTCTAAAACTAGAGGTGGCGAAAAAAAGGCCAGAAACTCACTTACTTTATGACCATGGATGAGCTGAGGCGTGTTTAGATATTTGTTCATACCCACTTGAGCTGCCAGTCATTCCTCGCACCTGCAGCTGTGTGTACATACAACTCTTGTATACCTGTGGCCGCGGGGTGGGAAATGCCTCAGACACTTATGATTGGCAGTCACAGTGAAAGCTTCCTGATGGGATGGCTCAGGTGCAGGGGCGGATCCAGGGGGGGCAACAGGACAATTGCCCCCTCCGAGAATGTGGGTCAGACAGTAAATGTGCTGGCAGGTGTCTCTGTGGGTAAGAGAGCCGGCGGGCGGCTCCGCGGCTGAAAGACAGCGGTAGGGAGAGACAGCGGGTCTCGGGCGGCTCCGGTGGGGACTGGAGAGAGACAGCGGGCTGCACTGTTGGCGAGCAGCTGTGCGGCTCGGTGACAGGCAGCGTGAGCGGCTGCTGGCCAATCAGGGAGCCGGCGAGCGGAGGAGCAGAGAGATAACCTCATCTCTCACCACCCTGCATTCCTGCAGTTCCGCCCTCACTGTGTGTGCAGTGTGCAGGCAGCCGCAGCAGCAGAGATTACATCATCTCTCTGCTGCTTGACTGGGACACATCAAGAGATGATTATAGCAGGCAAGTAACAATCCGCAACGTGTGACATGGGACGTGGCAAGTAACAATCCACAACGTGTGGCATTGGACGTAGCAAGTAACAATCCGCAACGTGTGGCATGGGATGTGGCAAGTAACAATCCGCAACGTGTGGCATGGGACGTGGCAAGTGACAATCCACAACGTGTGGCAGGTAACAATCAGCAACGTGTGGCATGGGACGTGGCAAGTAACAATCCGCAACGTGTGGCATGGCATGTGGCAAGTGACAATCCGCAACGTGTGGCAAGTAACAATCCGCAACGTGTGGCATGGGACGTGGCAAGTAACAATCCGCAATGTGTGGCATGGGACGTGGCAAGTAACAATCCGCAACGTGTGGCATGGGACGTGGCAAGTGACAATCTGCAACGTGTGGCATGGGACGTGGCAAGTGACAATCTGCAACGTGTGGCAAGTGACAATCTGCAATGTGTGGCATGGGACGTGGCAAGTGACAATCTGCAACGTGTGGCAAGTGACAATCTGCAACGTGTGGCATGGGACATGGCAAGTGACAATCTGCAACGTGTGGCAAATGACAATCTGCAACGTGTGGCATGGAACGTGGCAAGAGACAATCTGCATCTAGTGACAGGCGACATGGCAAGTGGCAATCCGCAACGTGTGGCAGGTGACAGTGGCAAGTGACACGCTCGGGGCTCCCACTGATTCTGCATTATGGTGAGTTGAACTATTTCTTTTTTTATAACAATGTAATAATAGTAATAATGCGCTTCAATCATCCTGACACCATAACAACCATGGTGCCGTGATGACTGAAGTGCTAACACCAACCATTTCCCCATTAAATTTACCCCAAAAAAAGTATTTTCTGGCAGTGCCCCTCCCGAGACTAGGCTCTGGATCCGCCCCTGCTCAGGTGGGTTCACACTAGTAGTCAAACACATCTGACCCATATGACTTTCTCTATGATAAATATAGCTATAAGTATGTGGTAACTAAACAAAAAGTAAACAAAAGTAAACTGATTTTAATTTACATATTTATTATTGAATTCTGTGTTTTACTTGGAGTTATCTTTTAGCACCATTGGTACATTTCAAAAATTAATGATCTTATGCTTCTAATGAAATCTTGGAAATGCAATATTTCATTTAGTCTTTTCAATAATCAAGTTAAAGCGGAGGTCCGCCCACCACTGCAAAATTTAACAGCCAGCAGCGGCACATATTGCAGCTGCTGACATTTAATAAATGGACACTTGCCTGTTCTGGAGTCTAGCGATGTCGGCACCGCAGCTGATGTTTCCATCAGCTGTCGGGTGCATGCCGCCTCCATTGCAAGTAAGGGAATCCAGCAGTGTAGCCTTACGGCTTCAGGCCGGGAACCCTAATGCGCATGCCCAAGGCTCCACACCTCTCTCCTACTGGCCTGGCGGCTGGAGAAGGAGGAGGGAGGAGGAGGCAGCCCCATCGATGACGTAAATACCCATGGCTGAGGCTCCCGGAAGTGGGGACAGGATACCTGTGAAAGACAGGTATCCTGTCACCCCCAGGGGCGGATCCAGAGTCTAGACTCGGGAGGGGCACTGCCAGAAAATATATTTTTGTTGGGGTAAATCTATCTGGGAAATGGCGGGTGTTGACGCTTCAATCATCACGGCACCATAGTTGTTATGGTGTCAGGATGATTGAAGCGCATTATTACTATTATTACATACATGTTACATTTGTTATAAAAAATTTAATAGTTTAACTCACCATAATGCAGACTCAGTGGGAGCCCCGAGTGTGTCACTTGCCACGTCACCTGTCACCAGATGCAGATTGTCACTTGCCACATCGCCTGCCACCAAATGTGGATTGTCACTTGCCACGTCGCCTGTCACCAGATGCAGATTGTCACTTGCCACGTCGCCTGCCACACATTGCGGATTGTCACTTGCCACGTCGCCTGCCACCAAATGAGAGAGATGATGTTATCTCTCTGCTCCCCCGCCCGCCAGCTCCCTGATTGGCCAGCAGTGCGGTCACACATCGAGCCGCACAGCTGCTCATCCGCGCTCTCACCAACTGAGCCGCCGGGCCAGCCCGCTGTCTCTCTCCCACTGAGCCGCCCGCTGGCTCTCTTACCTACGGAGCCGCCCGGTGGCTCTCTCATCCGTGGAGCCGCCCGCCGGCTCTCTCACCCGCGGATCTACCCGCCGGCTCATTCTCGGAGGGGGCAATTGCCACGTTGCCCCCCTGGATCCGCCCCTGGTCACCCCCACCCCCAAAAGGTGCCAAATGTGACACTGGAGGGGGGAAGGAGTACAATGAGCGAAAGTTCCACTTTTTTTGGTGGAACTACGCTTTAGGACTTTAACTTACTTTAGTATAATAACATATGAAAATTAAACATGGACCAGTGGCATTATATTCTACATGACATCAAAAATAGTTTAGCATTTATTCTAATGTAACATACTGTAAGGATACAGACATTTATCTAATCTTTGAAGATTATGAGATTGATTAAAGGAGTACATGCTGTATAATTTGCAACGTGCATGTAAATGTAAATGTTGGCTAAAATAAGGTGAAGCTGTGTTCACTTTAAAGCAACGTCATGTGCCTGTCCCCCACAGATTGATTTTATAAATAGGTCCAAATGTAAGTAACCTTAACAATGAGTGAACTGATGAATGATAAGCAGCCCCATATCCCCATAGCTATAATTCAAAATATCATCAAATAGTTTTGTTAGGAACTTTTAAGATGCATACTTAAATTGGCAACACTACATGTCCATCTACAGTGCTAGACATGTAAATGTGCTTTGAATTGATTGTTTGTTTTAAAAAAAAAAAACATGGTTCTTGCAAATTTATTGACACTACATACAAAATTAATAAAATGTTTTCTTTACACAGCTGTAGGCCACAGATCCTGAGGCTTAGGGGGAAGCCTACTACATATATACAAAGCATGTGGAAATACAAAAATGCTATATTTATTTATATAATTTACATGCACTTAAATTGAAGTGTATACAGTTTTATCAATGTATTAATGTCTTTTTTATTTTATTTTAATATTGCTTATATGTAGCTTACATGGACCAACCAACTGTTCTAATACATTTACTTTTTAACTTTTAAGGTAATGAAAAGTTTAAACAGTACAGTCCATTTATTTCTAAAGCATTTTACATAAAATAAGATGAACATCCCACTTATCATTATAAATGTGCTTGGTTTGGTGTTTAGACATATATAAATACTTTTTAGAAATTCTAAGCCTGCATTTATTCAGCATGGAAAGATTTTAAAATATATAAATAAAGATTTGACCAAGGTGAATTACACCTAAGTTTAGTGGTTGTTGGATTGGGAGCTGGCAATATATAGCTATTACATAGTACAGTAATGATGTCCCCACTTCTTGGGGTTGATTTACTAAAGGAAAATAGATAGTTTATCTTGCAAGGAAAGTTGCACTGTAGGAGGACATTTTCCCCAAACACATGCCTCCTGGCATCTGAAATCCCTTAAAGGGAGGGGAGGCACCAGCGAAAAGGGATTAACTGAGTTTAATGAACAATACCTTTGGTGTGTTTGATTTTCTTTTCTTTATACCAGCTTTAGAGTGAAATAAACGAAGAGACACTTGCTTAAGTTTTGGGCTGCCAAAAATAAAAACAATTGACTGTCCTGGAGAATAACTATATATGACCATCAAACATGTGCAGAATCCTGGACTATTGGGAGGGAAAGCATCTATAAACATTAAGATTTCTGATATATAAAAAGACAAGTACAAGAACAACAGGCAACTGATGGTCTTGGCTGCTCTAACCCGGCCTTCTGCTCGAGCACTTAGTTCTCCATTAGCATTTCTGTCTAACTTGTGTTTATGAGTCACAAGTGACTTAATGATCAATCCATTGGCAACTCCAACCAAGACTAATGGTAATGAGCAACTGATAAGGTTACTGGGTAGTAGATAAGCAATGTTCAGTTTAGGAACAGATATTTCCATGCTGTCATTACTTGTTGATATATTTATATCTTGAGGGCCTTGCAAGAAGTTCCAGGCTGCAGGGATTCCAGTAACCATTGCTACTAAGAATGAGGACATTAGCAGTTGTGGAACTAGCTTGGAAACTCCTATCTTGAGACGGATTAAAAAAGGATGAGAGAATATGACAATCTGCAAGTAATAGTTCACTGAGAGGCACACTGTGAACCAGAAGTTAGAATAAATAGGAAGGATGAGCATAACTGTAAATACTACATACACTTCATAAGAGAAGTATAGAGTTGTTTCCATGAAGCTTATATAATCATTAATCAACATAAGAAGCTGAAATATAATGTTAGATATACAGAGAGTAACAACAATGAGGTCAGATGGGCTGAGGTCCTTACTCATAGCTTTGTCTATGAGGTTTACAGCAATGATGAGTGAGTTGGTAAACACCGTCATTACCGTGCTCATAGCTAAGATAACCATGGAGGCCACAATAAACACAGGAAGCATTGAAGGTAGGTTGGTCACTGTCGGCTTCCAAATATAAATCAGTAAAGTAATATTCCAAGGAACGCCTACTGGCAGTGGAACATACCATTTATTGCAACAGATAAAAGCTGTATGGGAGAAAATTAAGAAAATGGTGTTAAAATTGGATCAAATGGTTGTAACTATAGATAACACAAATTCAGCTTTACTGATTTCAAAATCATACATAAAAAGCTAAAAGCTTGATTTCCTGAGCTTAGTTATGACTTACAAGTTTTTGCTGTTCGTGTTCATGCATTTTCCATGCTGAATTTCTTATGTGCTATGTTTCTATAAATAATCTCGAGAATAATCACCCCTTACCAATATTAGTCAGTGCTCTATCAGTGCATCTGTTAGTTTTCCCCTAGATTTATTTACTATACACCATTGCAGTCACTGCATTATGTTAAACAACGTATTATATGCTTTGCTTTTGTAATCTTTAATACGAGACTGTATTTCTTGCCAAGCTAGACTCAATTTTCTTTTAGTAATTTTATCAGATTTTAAACTGATAAAAATAAAAACATAATAACAATAAAAAAAGTATTTAATTCAAATAACTGTACATTTATACAATAAGAGGTGGCCAAAATTCCATATTAACCTTCATTCAAATTATCGCTTTTTTTTCTGTAACAAAAAAAGTTTCAATGAATGCATTTTAATAAGTCTCTAATCTCATACAGTTATAGTAATTACATGTTACAGTATCCTTTTTACTGAGTGAATGCTTAATTAATCTAAACCTTTTTTCTTTTTTTTTTTTAATTAATAAAAGCATTAAGAAATCAGCATCGTCTTTGCATAGTGCAGATGAGAAAAAGCATTTCACTTTTTAAGATTTCAATTGCTGTCTATTTATATTTCTAAAAAGAATTACATAAGCAAAGGATACAGACTGAAATTATTGTAATTTTGTGTAGAGTAGAGTATTTTAAAAAATAGTATGATTACCAAGAAATTGAATGCATGGCTTTTATTGGAGGATCTCTTTAAATTAGATTTTAAGCTATTACATTAACTTTTGCTATTTTAAATTTTTCAGAAAATCCCTCCCTATAATGTATCTAATAGGTTGTCACTTTCTGTCTTTGTATTTTTGTGGTAACATTATCCTTACCTTACTGACATACATTATGTAGTACCCAGTGATCCTCTGACCTTCTCCTGGCAGTTGTGAAGGGAAGGCAATTTATATAGCTGTCACTGTGTTACAGTCAATTAGAGTGCCATATTTAATTATATCTTTTCATTGTCAACTATTCCCTTAACTCCAGAAAAATAATTGAGTGTCACTTATTAATGTATAAATTATCTGCTTTATGCAATATATTGCTTTCAGAGGCAAGTATGATTAGGAGTATGATTCTCGCTTTGGCTGCGAGAAGTCCTGGGTTCAAATCCCAGACGAGCCCTGTTTTATAGGGTAAAACGTCCAACAGAACTGATGATGCCACTCAGCACATCCTGCACCATGTATGCCAGGGATGTGCAATTAGCAGACCTCCAGCTGTTGCAAAAGTCCCATCATGCCTCTGCCTCTGGGTGTCATGCTTGTGGCTATCAGAGTCTTGCTATGCCTCATGGGACTTGTAGTTCTGCAACAGCTGGAGGTCCACTATTTGCATATCCCTGATGTATGCATTCCTTGATGAGCCAATCGAGGGCGCATACTGCTGTGCAAAATGTGAGTGAATAGTTTCTTTGAAAGCCCAGGTCCTGGATCGGGAGAATCAAGTAGCAACACCGAGAAGTATTAGCAACCTGGAGAGGAGCTTGGACATTACCCACCAAGTGCTGGCGGGGGCCATCCGGGAGGTGGTTGGAGAGATGGAAGCACAGGAACCAGAGGTAGGTTTCTGGGTGACAGAAAGGAGGAGGAGTAGAGAGAAGAGCGCTAGGGAGGCCAGTCCTGAGCTGGTACACCCCAACAAATATGCCAAGTTGCATGAAGATGGGGATATAAGCTCAGGGGTGGCAGAGCTGGAGCAGGCGCATTCCCCTATCTGCCAGGGGATTGACGGCTCCAGTAAGGAAGGGAGCGATGATACAGGTAAGGCCAGACAAGTGCTGGTAGTGGGAGACTCAGTTAGTAGGAGGAAAGAGAGGGCAATCTGTCAGAAAGACCCGGATTGCCAAACAGTGTGTTGTTTACAAGGTGCTCGTGTTTGGCACGTCACGGATCGGGTGGACAGATTATTGGGAGGGGTTGAGGAGGACGCAGCGGTCATGATACATGTTGGTACCAATGACCAAGTGAGAGGAAGGTGGAGAGTCCTAAAAAACGATTTCACGGACTTAGGGAATAGATTGAGGAAAAGAACCTCCAAGGTAGTTTTCTCTGAAATACTACCTGTACTTCGAGCCACACCAGAGAGGCAGCAGGAGCTTAGGGAACTGAACAAGTGGCTGCGGAACTGGTGCAGGAAAGAGGGATTTGGGTTTCTGGACAACTAGGCTGACTTCTCATTCAGTTACCAGCTCTTTAGTAAGGATGGGCTGCACCTTAATGGGGATGGTACAGTTCTATTGGGAAGTAAGATGACCACAAAGCTTGAGGGCTTTTAAACTAGGTGTTGGGGGGGAGGGACCAGAGAAAGCCATCAGGGAGCGGGTGACAGAGGATGATAGGAGAGTCAGCATTAGTAATAGCAGTGAAAATACAACCATAACAACTAACCGCGGGGTAAGTAAGTGGGCATTTCAAATTCAAAAACAACGCCAGGGGAAACAAAGGGGGAAAACATTATGCACTCATACAATAATAAGAGGAGTATACACAAATGCTAGGAGTCTGGCTAACAAAAGGGTGGATCTGGAGCTGCTATTACACTAGGAGGATTTAGACTTTGTAGGAATAACTGAAACTTGGTTTGACAGCTCACACGATTGACTGGCCAATATACAGGGGTATTCCTTGTAATGAAAGGATAGGAAAGGTAGTAGAGGGGGAGGGGTGTGTTTCTATGTCAAAAGTGATGTAATGGGTGGTAGAGAGGAGCAACATTATGTATGGGACTAGGGAGGTGGAATCAGTATGGGTAGAACATCAAAGAGAGAAGGTGAGTGGGAAATTAATAGTGGGGGTATGCTATAGGCCACCCAACATGAAGGAGGAGGAGGAGCTGGAATTGCTATCTCAGTTAGAAATGGCAGGGAGGGGGGTGTGTCCGGATGTAAACCGAGGAGGACATGTTGCTGAGGAGCTCCGCAAATCCTGCCACAATCCGTTGCTATCCTGCCTCCAGACTTACCCTACTTGTCCCTGGGCATTCCCTGCATCGGCCCCAGCCTAAATTGCGGAGCCTGGCCGGCCGATTGTGTTTTTGACCGGCTGCGGCCGGCTCCACACAGCCAAGACCCGTCGCCATGATCCGTGGGACGAGCGGTGGCCCATCCTCCCCCACCTGTGATGGCTTTCCCCGGGGAGGTAAATCGGCTGTGTGTGTGTCCGGAGGGCTGCCTGAAGATCCATAGAGGCCCATTCCGGGCACCCTCCTACAAAGCCAGTGCTGTGATCCAGCCATCCCATACTCCTTCCCCTGTGCCACCATCCTTGAAGGGGACGTGTCTTACTGGTCCCCCAACCCTGTGCATGCAGACATTCCAGCTTTACCGCACCTTCCATCCTGCTCCCTGGACCCTGGTGCCTGCCCATGGGCTCCCCAAGACACTTCTCCATATCAGGGTGCACTTCGGATGGGCCCCCTAGGACCCGCTATGCGCAATCCTGTCAGAAGGCTCCCCATACCTCCCCATCGGTGGCCACCTTGTCCAGGAGGCAGCCCTCTGCTGTGATGGCAGCAAGTACGCAAACGGTTGCAGAGTCAGGGGCTGTGGAAGCCCCCACGGGAGCGGAGATCCTGGCAGCCATTACGGCATGCAAAGAAACCCTGACTACCAAGATAGACTTCCTGACCATAGATGTCGGTCTCATCCGTCAAGACATGGATAAATTCCAGTCCTGCATCACTGAGGGTCTCTACGGTGGAGGATACAGTCTGGTTGTATTCCAGAGAGGTGAGAGCCCTGCAGCTCCAAGTGAAAGCACTCCAGGAGCGAGCCATAGACACTGAGAACCACCTCAGGCGAAATAACATTCGCATACTTGGTCTACCCAAGAGAGCCGAGGGCCCCAGACCAGCTGAGTTCACTGAACAGGTATTGTCTACCCTGTTTAAACTAGGTAATATGCCGTCCACGTTTGTAGTGGAAAGAGCCCACAGGGTCCCACTACTCCTCCAAGACCTGGGGTCCACAGGGTCCCACCACTCCCTCCAAGACCTGGGGTCCCTGCACGTCCCTTCCTGCTGTGGTTATTAATATCCGCGATCGAGACCGTATCCTAGCGGCGACCCAAGTTTTGCCAGAAATTAAATATGAGAACACCAGACTGTTTTTTTTTCCCGATTTCTCTCAGGAGGTGCAGTAACGCCGCAAGTCTTTCACTAATGTGAGACGCCGACTCCGGGAAAAAGGGATACACCTTGGCCTTTTATACCCCAGCAGGCTGAGGATCACTGATGGCGACAACACCGCTTCTTGACACTCCGGAGGCTGCTGCGACGTGGTTGGATACCCGCTAGTGACATACTGCCAACAGGAACTATGATTGAAATACAATACGCTGGGATTAGCTAAGTACCTCGTCCTCCTTTAATGACCTACCTTCTGCCTCATGATTCTGCCTCAGCCAGCATTACCCACTATCTGTCCTTACACCTTTCTTCACTGCTGCACCTCATTATCATCCTAACCCTCTAACTGATATCCTCTGCTGACTGGACTAACGCCCGCTCCTCCTGCTTGAGGAGCTCCAGCAACTGCCACTAATTCTTTCTTTGACCTCTGAACTGTGATCCGTCCCATTCCCCCACTTTCAACCCCCTCACTCCGGTCCCTGTGAGGACCTCTGCTAGTTACGGCAGACCCCCTTTCTCACCTCAGTCCTGGACGGGACCTTACTCTGCAGTTGCCAGGACCTGCAAGAGAAATTTCCCCCTTTTTGTGTTTTGTTTTTTTCCTTCAAATTTTTGGACAAAATACTGCATTTTGATTTTACAGAACTGGTAGAGACCCAAGTTATAGGGTCCATCTACTAAATGTAGGATACTTGTTCCTTTTTTGGGTAAAAACTATTCCCATTCCCTTTCTCCGTTTTGCGAAGGTGATGGGAACTAGTAGGATAAACACCCTGTGCTTGCTGCTGGTTTTTGTTTGATTTCTTTTTATGTTCAATGTTTTTAATGTATCTAAGTGCTAACAATCAATGGTATGTCATGACCGAGATTATGCTACTCATAATTATTCTCTTGATTCACCTTTCTCCTTCTCAGGTCATCCAGATGAAATCTAGACCTAATGGCTGATCAAAAGGCAAACTCCTTTACCGTTCTTTTGTGGAATGTTAGAGGCCTCAATTCCAAATTTAAAATAGCCCTCTTATTCCAATACCTGAATTCCAATTCTCCCCAACTTATATTTCTCCAGGAGACTCATCTTATGGGCAGCAGAATCCTAACATTAAAAAAGTGGATTCAAAAGGCGATTCACGCCACATACTCCACTTACGCAAGGGGAGTGTCAGTTCTGATACACAAGAACTTCCCATGTGTAATTGAAGAGATATGCACACAGACCCCCAGGGTAGGTTTGCTCTGGTAGTATTTACCTTGTGGTCGCAAAGATATATTGTGGTGAATATGTATGTCCCTCCGCCTTTCTCCCCCAAAAGTTTTGGAGAGGATCACCCCCTTTTGCCCTGGGAAAATTTTGATCATGGGAGATTTTAACACCACCATGTCATCCGAGCTCGACAGACCCACTCCATCTAAAAATCATTCTACAGAGCTCTCCACCTGGGCGCAGGCAATAGACTATATGAAATATGGAGATGGAAGCACCCTACTACTCGATCCTACTCCTGCTTCTCAGCTTCCCATAAGACTGCCTCGCGGATAGACCTGGCATTTGCCAATCCACTACTGCTGGCAGATGTGTTGGAGGCGAAGTATCTACCTAGTGGGTTGTCGGACCATAGCCCCCTGGTTGTAGCATTCCGCACCCATGCCTCCCGTAGCGCGGCTTTGTGGAAGTTGGGTTCGGAATGCATCTCCCGTCCTGACCTTACAGATGAAATGTCACTGCTGTTGATTGAGTTCTGGGAGCGGAACACGGGTTCCTCCTCTTCAGATATCACTTGGGACGCCTTCAAGGCCTACACTAGGGGACAGTATATTTCCTCCATTGCAGCCATCAGAAAGAAACAGACATTAGAGACTCAGTCCTTGCAGAAGTCGGTAATAGATCATACTAACACATACAATTCAGACCCTACCCCAAGCCACTTTGATCTTTTGGCAGCTGCCCAGAGAGAACTGAACCTTCACCTGGCAGAAATCCCTAAGCTAGAAAAGTATAAAAATAAACAACGATTCTTTGAACAAGGTGACAGAAATGGCCGACTTTTAGCCATGCTGGCTTAACATGACCAACCACTTACACTCATTTCTACAATAACCACTCTGGGGGGTGGGACGGTAACAACCCCTTCAGGCATAGTAAAAAGAATTTAATAACTTCTATGAAACTCTCTATGCCTCCGGTCTGCCCTCCGACTTTCGGACCGAGGAGCTACGAGATTTGTTAGATCCTCTGGCTCTCGGCTGGCTGTCTGACACAGAACGAGAGACATTGGTGCAACCTTTACAGCTTTAGAGGTAGTAAACACAATCCAATCCCTCCCCTCCGGAAAGGCACCAGGCCCAGATGGGCTGCCAATTGATTTCTATAATATCACTTTATACGAAATGCCTTTCGGAGGAGAAATTACCAGAATCTATGTACCACGCTCATCTGACCTTATATAATATATAAACCTCAGAAAGATCCTACTTCCTGTGCATCTTACAGACCCATTGCATTACTAAACAATGATTTCAAAATTTAAACAAAACTCCTTGCCATTAGGTTATACCCCATGTTACTTTCTGTAATAGACCCTGATCAGACATTTCATGCCCCGCAGAGCCACAGACGTCAACCTTCGTAGACTATTAACAAATATCCATGCCCAGCACATCAATGTAGGATCTCGAACTATTGCCTCCTTAGACATTGAAAAGGCTTTTGACACCATTGAGTGGCCCTTCCTGTGGGAGACATTGCGTAGAATGGGGTTCCCTTTGCTTTTCATTAACTGGCTACAGGTGGTATACAAATGCCCTAACTCCTCAGTGCGCCTGGGGGGTAAACTGTCTGATCCCTTCGGGCTCTCCAGGGGAACAAGGCAGGGCTGCCCTCTCTCCCCGACATTATTTTCCCTTGCCATAGAACCCGTGGGTGGCACTGTATGCCGATGACATGTTACTTTATATCATCGAGGCAGGTCCATCATTACAGGGTGCACTGACAGTACTGAATATCTTTGCCAAAGTCATGGGATTAAAAGTAAATTGGTCCAAATCTCTGTTATTCCCAATAGACCAGGCCGCAAAGACGAACTCCCCTCCAGATATCCCCCTTCAGTGGGTAGACACTTTCAAATACTTAGGTGTCATTGTTTCCTCCAGAGCCACAGAGTTCATCTCTCTCAACTTAGACCCAGTCATACTAGACATAAAGATCAAACTCAAGTCATGGGGAAAATTGCCATTGTCACTATGGGGCTGAGTTAACCTTCTCAAAATGAAAGTCATCCCCAAGCTCACTTACCTTTTTAGACATTCCCCGCAATGGATTCCCAAATCTTTCTTTAAAAAAGCTTAATCAGATCTTCTCTTCCTTCCTATGGGGCCCCTCCCCGCCAAGATATAAAGTGAGCACCTTGATGAGACTAAAAACACAAGGGGATAGGCATTCCCAGACTGCTATAAATACTATCTTGCTGCACAATTGGTAACTGCGACATGGTGGCTAGATCCAGACAAATCTAATTCAGCTACAGTCCTGGAGGCAGCGGTGATGGGATCATTAGAAGCACTTTAATTGCTGGTCTACAGGGGACCTCGTGCCCCATATCCCCTGACCCCCTTGATGCATACCACCTTGCATGCATGGAGGGCAGGGCTGGCGGTGAAAAAATATAGACATAATGAAATCTCACCTAACGCTCCAATTTAGCTGAATCCTAATATCTCTCACTTCTACAAAATGCTAAATCCATATGCATGGACCAAATATGGTATCAAACTTATATCACAGATAACTTTGAATAACACACTAATCCCCTAATCCCAACTTTCACAGGCACATAATCTACCACATTACTATGTATTTCGCTACCTGCAATTATCTCATGCCTTCCCCACACAATTTCCACGATCCTCCTGCATAGTGGTCCAGTCAGGTTTGGAACAGACACTTCGCTCCAGATGCGCCAAAAAACCAACTTCCCATATTTATGAACATCTGATATTTGTGTCTCTCCCACCCATGGATAAACTCTGGTCCTGCTGGCAAAGAGACATTCCAACACTGGACAACGATGACTGGGATGATGTGTGGGATTTCCCCTTTAGCTCCCTGGTTTCACTGAGAAACAGACTTGTGCAATTCAAAATAGTGCATAGAGCATACTTCACAACATATAAACTTCATAGAATGAAACCCAAACACTCTGCAGAATGCTGGAGGTGCAACACCTCCCAGGGAGACTTCACACATATTTTCTGGGCCTGTCCTAAGATTCAGCGATATTGGACTGAGGTGGTAGATATGATCAATCTGGTTGCCTCGGTCACGATACCGATGAAGATGGAGGTGTGTCTCTTGGGCCTGATAGAGACAATGGTGCCAACTGTTGTGTAAAGAGCGTTGTTTGGGTTACTGCTCTTTTATGCCCAAAAAAACATTGCTATGCATTGGAAAAAACCCACGGTACCTTCTTTTTTTATTACAAAAGCTTTTATTGAAAGATCGATAACATACAATCATTGTGTCGGACAGTATCCAAAGTCTAGAAAAAACATATAGCAGCTACAGACATAGTGAACTGTTACAATCAGGTAAGTGGGGATCCACAGTAAAAAAAAAGGAACACTTTACATTGTGTGCATGTATGGACATTATATATTCAGATGGGATGTCACAACAGTACTTGTCTAGTTCATGAAACAGAAACACTCCAATGCTTCCAGCCTTCTTTGACTCAATGGAAACGTCTCATAATCGAGAGCCCTCCACTATACAAAGATACATATATAAATAGAGGATGCCCCCTGAAATATGATAAAATTTGGCGTGCATGGCTAGCTGAACCCACTATGGCTTGAAGGCCGAGAGAAGAGGATACGGAATAAGTTGTACATATCAACATATACTCGTATATGCCAAAATATGTAAACAGAGGAAAGTATGCCTGAACAGGCAATAGCTGACTGCGGAAATATAATGAGACATCAGTAATTCTAGTTACCTAGCAGCACACCAAGTAAGCATACTTAGAGTCATAAACTGTCTTACAACATGTTAACCATGCAGATAATCGTTAAGCACTCAATGGTCGATGTTTATGTATGATAATTTTTTTGATTTTTTTTTTTTTAGTTTGTTTTTCTTTTGTTTTCTTTGTTTGTTCGAAAATACACTAAAAAGATTTAAAAAAAAAAAGAAATGGCAGGGAAACGGGGTAAGTAATCATAATGGGGGACTTCAATTATCCCGATATCGACTGGGCAGAGGGAATAGCTCACTCACTAAAGGCCCGTCACTTCATGAATGTTTTACAGGACATCTTCATGTCCCAAATGGTGGATTCCCCAACTAGAAAGAATGCCCTGTTAGATCTAATAATTACGAATGATCCAGGTCTGATCTCAGATGTGGAGATACGTGATAACTTGGGATCTAGCCACCATAGGATGAACGCATTTACCATAAATCACAGGAAAAGGAGGCATATGGGTAGTACAAAAACACAAAATTTCAAACGAGCCAATTTCACATTGCTACATGACATTAATTGGGACCAAATTGTGGAGTCATTGAACACGGAGGAGAAATGGGAATGTTTTAGGGACATGTTAAACAAAGGTTTCAAACAGTGCATTCCAATGCGCAATAAATATAGTAGAGCGAAAATTAAACATGCGTGGTTAAACCATAATGTGAGTAGCCTCATCAAGGAAAAAAGTATGGCCTTTAAAAGATATAAAGGGAATGGGTCATCACCAGCATTCCTGCACTACAAAGAATGCAATAAGAAATGTAAAATCACAATCAGGGCGGCTAAAAAAGATTACGAGAGGCACATAGCAGAAGAAAGTAAAAATAACCCAATTTATTTTTTTTAGATATATTAATAGTAAAAAGACAAAATCAGAGCACATTACACACTTAAAAGGTGAGGATGGGAAGATGGTTACAGATGACACAAAGAAGGCAACTGTACTAAATGCCCTCTTCTAAACAGTTTTTTTGCAGGAAAAAGAAGGGTTTACCGACAGTGACTGCAGTGTTAATGACACAACACGCGACATACCCTCGTGGCTAACAGAGGCCAGAGTCAACGTAAAGGCCCGTACACACGATCGGACTTTTTGACAACAAACATGCAAAATGGCTGTTTTGGAGCAACATCCGACCGTGTGTACGCTCCATCGGTATAACTTTTTCTGTTTTCATCAGACTTTTGTTGGCTGTGCGAACGGACAAACTTTCCGGCAACAAAAGTCCGATGGAGCAAAGTCCGATCGTGTGTACACAAAAAACATCGGACTTTAGTCCAAAGTACAAACACGCATGCTCGGAAGCAAGCACCAACACGAAGCGGTGGATCTTGTAAAACTAGCGTTCATAATGGAGATAGCACATTCTTGACGTGTCAAATTATGAAATTTCTAAATGCACTGCACCATTCTCTTCTTCTTTTTAATGGCTTAATAATAAATCTGCTTTGCTGGTGATACTGACAGAGTACAGACAAACGTATTTTACTTTGGATTTGTGTTCTAGTGATATCAATAAAAAAATGTTGTCTTTTTTTGGCCATTTTGTTTATTGTGCATTCACAACATAAATAAAATTACTAAATTATTAGACATATTCTCTGTCATCACAATTAAAAATTCTAAATTAGAAACAAAAAGAGCAAATGGTACACAGAAAATTTAAAAATATAGCCTATTAAATCATACTCAAATCAAAAAATACAACATGCTAAATTAGTAGCCCCTAAACTCCCCAGACCACTGGCCTTGTTGTGGATCCTGGAGTTGATTTTGCCACTGACCACCATGCTGCTGAGGTGGGTGGGCTTGCTGGGGGTGGGCTTGCTGGGGTGGGTAGGTTTGCTGAGGTGGGTAGGCTTGTTGTGGAGGAGGTGGAGGTGTGTGGTCCAAATCACACACATGAGATTTAGTGGTTAGCTCTTGTTTCCTGGCCTTGCTGAAGAGCTGGATGATTAGACCCTCACATAGCTCCCTTTGATCTGCGTCAAACTCACCGAGCTTATTAGCAGTAAAACAGCCAAACCCTTCAGCACTATCGGGTGCTGTGGTGATCATAGAAGTAGCCCTAGTTAAGAACTCAGCTGTGGCCTCATCCAGATGTTGGCTCTTCCTGGGCCTTTTCTTTTGGGAGGGCGCTGGGGAGGGATTCTTCACTCAGTTGTCGTCTGGCTGCTGGGCCCAGGCTCTTCTTGGCTCAAAAGTTCCTGTGTGTGTAAAACCAACATCATTTTAATTTTTGAACATCAATCACAAACACTTTTCAGGTCATGACTTTTTAATTTGGAATGTGTCCAAATAGTAAAGACTATCATTCTGACTCCAGCATTTCTCATTCTTGTCCTAATCCTTTTTGGCCACTACTGTCTAATGATATGGAACTCACTTTTTTAAGACAACAAATTACTATGCATTACTACCATCTAATTAAATCATTTATATTTTTAGGCAAGCTTTTAAACAATGCTATGTATGGGTCAAGCTGAGCTCCTCCTCCTCTTTATCCTGTGTAGGATCAGGCTCAGTATCGGTGGCTTCAGCTGATGCAGAGGGTAGTGTAGAGAGAGATCTGCGTGATACAGTTTGATCCGACAAAAAATGGAGGCTTTTGAAATACCACAGCTTGGGAACATAGACATCTTCAGCTGCTGCTCCTGATTTTTTGGATTCGTCAATCTTCTTGCATTCCCTGTTATACATACTTCTGAGGCCACCAATTTTGGTCTTTATCAAACTGTAGGTTGCTCTGGGGTACACAGTCTTCGCAAATTCCACCAGTTTATCACTTGCTGCCTTCCTCTTGGCTTTATTGCAATAATCTTTATCTTTTACTTGCCACAGACACGTGAGCTCTCTGTATTGTTCGATAATTCATGTGAATTCAAAGCTGACTGCATCATTTTGGTGACAAGTATCAGATGTCTGCAAAACAGAACACAAGACAAACCATAATGGGTGGTGTATAGCTCCTAATCTGGTGACAATATAGGCCTTTATTTAAGCAGTAGGGCTGTATGTTCGGGTCGAACATGAGTTTGACTTGAACATTGGCTGTTTGCCCATTCGCCGAATAGCAAACCGCTTATGTTTTTTTCGGCAAATTCGAAAGCCGCGGAACACCCTATAAAAGTCTATGGGAGAATTCAAAAGTTATAATTTTCATGCATAATATGCAAACTAATTCCCATTAGGGATGAGCCGAACACCCCCCTGTTCGTTTCGCACCAGAACATGCGAACAGGCAAAAAATTTGAACACGCGAACACCGTTAAAGTCTATGGGACTCGAACATGAATAATCAAAAGTACTAATTTTACAGGCTTATATGCATGGAATTGTCATAAAAAGTGTTTGGGGACCCGGGTCCTGCCCCATGGGACATGTATCAATGCCAAAGAAAGTTTAAAAAATGGCCATTTTTCTGGAGCAGTGATTTTAATAATGCTTAAAGTCAAACAATAAAAGTGTAATATTCTGTAAAATTTCATACCTGGGGGGTGTCTATAGTATGCCTGTAAAGTTGGGCATTTTTCCCGTATGTAAAAACAGATCGAGAGCAAAATTACATTTCCAAAGCAAAAAACGTCATTTAAAAGTACTAACGGTAGCAACGGAATTTAGAAACATACCTTCTTTTCGCGAGTACTCTCGGATTCCGATCGTCTCGCGCCCAAACAGAACGTAATGTTACATCACACGCTCGTTCAATTGATATACACTACCTATGTGTGAAAACTCCGCTCTCTAAACGTCATGACGCATTCATTCGTACCACGTGTTAACTTGACATAGACGGCGCTTGCGTGAAACTCCGCTCGCATCGTCCACCCCTGATGTTCTTTTTCTATAATATTCTCCACCCCTTCTCTCTTCGGTGCGCAGTGAGGAGCAACATGGCGGAGACACAGATGTGTGATGTGTCAGCATCTAGTGGGGAGGAAAGGCCAGAGGCACAAATCTCACGATCCAGGGGGAGGAGATGTAAGGCCACCAACATGGCCTTTGCTGAAATGGTGGAGATGGTGGACATTTTAACTCTGGAGGATTATGATGGGAAACTTGGTCCATACGCCCATCCTAATTTAGTAAAAGACAAAATCCTGTCTCGTGTCGTGAGGACTCTGGACCGCAAGTTTGGGGTACAGCGAAGGAAGGACCAACTGAGGAAGCGCTGGTCCGACTTAAAAAGTAGGGAGCCGGATCAGTATCTGAAAATCAAGAAGGTACTTAGAAAAAGTAAGTACTTGCCGTGTGTCCTATTTATGATTATTCACTTGCATGCTGCTCCATGTGTTTTTCTTTACTGTTGTACTTAATGTTCGTAGGTGGGAAATAACTTTCGTAGGTAGGAAATAACGTTCGCAGGGACAAACAGCGATCGTTTGCCAATAAATATGATCTTTTTAGCTGATATAGGCTTATGACTGTTTTGGTTATGATAATTTGTCTGATTGAACGACGTTTAAGACATTGTTGTCTAGATGTCTTTGAAATTTGAATTAATTGCTAAATAGATTCAGTGGAATGTAAGGAGAGGACACTCAGCAGCTGTTTACACATCTGGATTCAGGAGCACTAGTGTGGGACACCAGAGAAACTTGGCCTAAAAAGGTAAGTATTGCATTTTGGGTAAAAGGGAATTTTAATCATGTCTTCAACTTGGTTCTCTTCCTAAACAGACAATTGTACACCACTTGAAAGCAATGTTTCATATTCCTATTTCTGGCCACAAATATCTGTGTGCTAAGTATACCTTTTGTTTGTTTCTCATAGGGGATAAAAGACGCAGACAACAGGGTCGCCAGGACCCCCAACCTTGCTGGGACCCCCAACCTCGCTGGGACCCCCAACCTCGCAGGGAACCTCAACCTCGCCGGGACCCTCAACCTTGCCGGGACCCACAACCCTGCCAGGACCCCCAACCTCAATACGAACCCAACGTCACTGAGGATGTGGAGGAAAGAGAGGTGGAAGAAGTGGGAGAGTGTACCTCACCAGGTGAGTGTCTGACACCCCAGCTTCAGGTAATCTATGTATCCCTGCATATTTCTAAATACATGTTTTTTAACACATTTTTAGGTGATGTGCTGGAATGGTGAAATCGATGCCATGCGGAATCGCCTGGACAGAATGCAGCAGAAAATGAAGAACATGATAGATGTTTTGGGTAGAATCTAAACCCTTTTTACGTCAAAAAACATTTATCATGTTCTTCATTTCCTGCTGCATGATGATGTCCACATTCAAATTTGGATACGTTGAACTTTGTAAGTTCCCTCTGCTATGTTTGTAAACATGGTTATTTGTGGGGAAAAAAAAACAAAAAAAATGATATATATATTTTCTTTAAAAATGTATATATATATATATATATATATATATATATATATATATATATATATATATATATATATATATATATATATATATATATATATTTGCTTTTAAAATAAAAAAATAACTAAAAAAACAACATATGTGTGATATTTGCATATTTTTTTCAAGTTGAACTTTGTAAGTTCCAGTTAGTTAAGCAAGTTCTGTTTTAGAACATGCCTGTTTGTGGAAAAAAAACAAAACACGCACATGAATGTGTACAGATAAAAAAAATTTTTAACAAAAACAATGTGTGGTTTCTTATTTCAATGCTCAATACCAGTATATTTATTAAGTTGGTGTAGTTAGCCGAGACACAGCACAATATAATAGTTAGTTCAAAGCGAGATTGTCATCTCATGTTGCACATCAGGTTGGTTTGCACTAGTGGCAAAAATGACAAAGATCAAGGCTATTTGCAAAGCTAGTAAACAGACAACAGTAGTTCAAAGGAAATATTATTTTATTAATAAGTCAAATCATTAATCAGCAAGTAAATTTTGCTGTCAAGGCACTGCCTCTCTAATGACAAAGTAGTCTATATATTGTTCACGGACAAGACGGGCATTCTGGGAGCCCAAACCAGTACGTGCACTTTCCAGAGCTGGCATCACAGCCTCTTCAGCTGGTCGGGAAAAAGGCTCATCACTTTGCCCTGAGGCAGTGTAGCTGGAAGCATTCCTCCTTAAAAAATTATGGAGGATGCAGCAGCATAAAACTACATGATTCATTTTATATTATGCCAAGTTAATGGCAGTTAAAAAGAGCCTAAACCTACTGGAAAGAATGCCAAATGCATTTTCCACGACCCTTCAGGCACGGGAGAGGCGATAGTTGAAAATTCTTTGTTCGGGGGTGAGGTTCCTCATTGGAAACGGTTTGAGAATGTGTTTCCCCAAAGAAAAGGCCTCATCTGCCACAAAGACAAAATTTAGTCCCTCAATATTGTCCTCAGCATTTGGCAAATGTAAGGTCCCTTTTTGTAGACGATCATAAAATTCTGTATGCATCATCACACCTCTGTCAGAGTGGCGTCCATTCATCCCAACATCAACATAAAGAAACTCATAGTTGGCTGACACCACAGCAAGTAGAACTATGCTGCAAAACCCTTTATAATTAAAATAATATGAGCCCAAGTTTGGTGGTGGGACTATCCTCACATGTTTGCCATCAATGGCACCTCCACAGTTGGGGAAATTCCATAAATTGTCAAACTGGGCCGCCACATCCTTCCATTGCTGGGTGTTTGAAGGAAACTGTGGAGTCAAACAAATAAAAAAAAATAAGACTTGAGCACATAAAATTGCTACCATATTTGACACAAACATTGTGGGGCAACATAATATTATAACATTTAAATGTGTATTTACACAAAAAGGATAAGTTGTAATTATATGCACCCTCACCCCCTCTGGTGGCACATTATAAAAATGTTAGGGGGGGAGTTGAATGGGTAGCTGTTTTTGAAAAGTAAACCTCTACACTTCCATGAGAGCTAAATGCATTAAAAATTAAGTTTCATTTTTCCTGACCATCCATCTTTAGAAGATTGTCAGGCCAGTGGACAGGTAAGAAGTGGCCTAATCCACAAATAAGAATGCACATTGTCCAAATCTATACACATTTTGACATACTTCGGACAAAATAATAACAATGTTCCTTAATTATGATTATTCGTTATGATAAAGTTAAAAACCCAGGAAGTCAGCACAGCACAGGAATGTTGGGAGCCCCTCATAATGAACACAGCACAGGGATGTTGGGAGCCACTCATAATGAACACAGCACAGGGATGTTGGGAGCCCCTCATAATGAACACAGCACAGGGATGTTGGGAGCCCCTCATAATGAACACAGCACAGGGATGTTGGGAGCCCCTCATAATGAACACAGCACAGGGATGGTGGGAGCCCCTCATAATGAACGCAGCACAGGGATGGTGGGAGCCCCTCATAATGAACAGATGAAAGATAGAGTAGTTCTATCGATTGACTCTGTTTTTTTTGTTTTATTTTTTTGGGGGGGGGGTAAGTGTTTGCACAACCAAAAAGGGACTCTTGCACTCTGCATGAATTTAAAGGACAGGAATAAGATTGGGACACATTTTAGGGGGTGTTTGGGGTAAACATAAAAATGAAGCATAAAAAATACAGTGTTAAGTTACTAGGCTAGGTGTGTATGGGCCCAGGGTAGCATGCTGGGGAGGTTAGTGAAGGAAAATATGCATGTAGGCCACCATAAAGGTTACAGCATGCATGAGGACAAAGAGGACATTCATTCACAGCATATTACAAAAATAGGAAGGATGGAATCCAAAATTTATAAAATACATTAGAAAACATGAAGGTGATATTAAAGCAAAAAACTTACACGAATATAGTCCTTCTGCAGGACTTGGGTAATAGCACTACAGGTCTCAGGAATAATCACTCCTAGAGCCTGGGGAGAGATATCAGTGGTAAACTTGATATCCTGGAGACTCCTCCCTGTCGCCAAATAACGTAAGGTGGCTATGGGCCTTTGCTCTGCTAGAATAGCAGCCCTCATGCAGGTGTCCTGCTTCATGATATAGGGGGACAGCAAGGACAATAGTTGCTGAAAGCAGGAGTCCGTCATCCGGAGATAATTCCGATAATCATTTGGATTATTCTCCTGCAGCTCATGCAGCAAGGGCATATGGCTAAATTGGTCACGATTAAGTAGCCAAGTTTTGGCCCAAATACTCCTCATCCTACTACTCCAACTATTCCTGGACCGGGCTAGAGTCACAGCAAGAACTCCAAGCCCATAAACAGCATGCTCTCTCCTAGGATTGCGTAACATGACTGGTTGCCCTACAAACGGTCAGAAACGCAAAGTAACGCACGGAACTGGAAACCGCGAATCTGCATCGACCAAACGTCCACTAATTAGAAATTAGCAGAAGGAGCCCGAAGGGTGACGCCGGAGAATTGAACGTCTTCTTTTGAAGTGTCATCAGTACGTTGTTACGTCACTACGTTTGTGTTTGTTGCCTAAAAGTCCGACCGTCTCTATGCAATACAAGTTCAGGGACAACGCCCTTTGTACAAAAATCCACGGGAAAGTTTCTACAAGGTCCGATCGTGTGTATTGGGCTTAAGACTTAATAAACTTAACACAAATAAATCACCAGGACCAGATGGCTTACACCCGCGAGTCCTCAGAGAACTCAGTCAAGTTATAGACAGGCCATTGTTTCCAATCTTTGTGGACAGCGTACTGACAGGATTGGTACCAGCTGATTGGATAAAAGCCAATATTCAAAAAAGGGCAGAGGCATATTCCTGGGAATTATAGGCCAGTCAGCCTAACATCAATATTGGGTAAATTATTGGAGGGAATGATTAGGGATTATATCAAAAGTTTTACTGAGAAGAAGAATATCATTAGTGGTAATCAGCATGGGTTTATGGGAGGGCGTTCCTGCCAAACCAATCTGCTAACATTCTACGATGAAGTAAGCAGCAATCTAGATAGAGGGAGGCCTGTGGATGTGGTGTATCTGGACTTTGCAAAAGCATTTGATACAGTCCCCCATAAGCGCTTTACAAGATGAGGTCCACAGGCTTGGACCATAGGGTTTGTGCTTGGGTAAAAAACTGGTTTCAGGGATGGGTCCAAAGGGTAGTGATAAATAACATGTACTCAGACTGGTTTGGAGGTGCGAGTGGGGTACCCCAAGATTCTGTCTTGGAACCAATTCTATTCAACATATTCATAAATGATATAGAGTAGGGATGGGATTTATGTTCAGGTTGAACATGAGTTCGACTCGAACATTGGCTGTTCGCCTGTTCGCCGAATAGTGAACAATTTGGGGTGTACGCGACAAATTCGAAAGCCGCAAGACACCCTTTAAAAGTCTGTAGGAGAAATCAAAAGTGCTAACTTTAAAGGTTAATATGCAAGTTATTGTCATAAAAAGTGTTTGGGGACCTGGGTCCTGCCCCAGGGGACATGTTTTAAAACGTAAAGTTTTAAAAACGTCAGTTTTTTCAGAAGCAGTGATTTTAATAATGCTTAAAGAGAAACAATAAAAGTGTAATATTCCTTTAAATTTTGTACCTGGGGGGGGGTGTCTATACTATGCCTGTAAAGTGGCGTATGTTTCCCGTGTTTAGAACAGTCGGAGAGCAAAGTTGCATTTCTAAAGCAAAAAAAGTCATTTAAAAGTACTCGCGGCTGTAATGAATTGTTGGTCCCGGCAATACACATAAAAGTTCATTGATAAAAACGGCATGGGATTCCCCCACAGGGGAACCCTGCGCCAAAATTTAAAAAAAAAATGGCATGGGGGTCCCCCTCAAAATCCATACGAGACCCTTCAGGGTAAGGTGGCAGGTTGTTCCATGTTTTATTATATTGCCACTTTTTTTTCATTTCTGTATTTAGAACAGTCAAACAAGTACATTCACAGCTAAAACATGTCTCAGGGCAAAGGAGAGGAATATCAATGTGTAGGCCCCTGACTGGGAACCTAATTACTACAGATATTACACGTAGAACATTTCTGATACTCTTTCCTTGTTGACTCACTTCTGATACAACCCTCGCCATTGCCATCCCTGAGTAACAGCCATTTTATTGATCAGGTAAACTATCACTGTTCCTGTACCTGTGGTGTCCAGTGTTTTTTATTTTAACATGAACTTTTAAGTAACCTTACAATGATCAAACCTGAATTTACCTAGCTATAAGCCAAGTTCTTCCCCAGGGGTTAAGGAAGGCCTACCATGGGCCCCAGTGGGGATAAAAAGAGGAGGGAAAAGAAGAAGGGTAAGAAGGATAAGGAGAAAGAAAAGGGGGAGAGCATCAGGGGTGGATAGGCCAGGGCAATATGACCCTGCTCTACCATGGATACATTTTAGACTCACTTGAAAAGATGTACTATGAATCCAGGTTTTCTTAGTATCAGATTGTAGAACCTTGAGGACTAGACAGAACTAGCTAGAGGAACTAACCGGGGGCTGAAGTGAACTGCGTATCCTGTTATGCAGATGAGTAATGGAACACAGTCCATGGATACCACGTATCTGTAAATTTCTATGATGATTAGAAGCAAAATTATCCATCTTCCAGATTTTGTACGTTTTTGCAAACCACTTAGATATTAATGGAGGGGTAGTCTGTTTCCACATTGCTGGGATAAAGGCACAGGCAGGATTGAGTAAGTGGATCAGGGCAGCCATCCAAAATTTTGGGGCCTCTTACACAGCTTTAGGCCTGGGTCCCCAGGAGCCTGACCACCAACATTCCCCAGGGTGCGCCTACTGGCTATCCCACTAAATCCGTCCACTGGCCAACCCACCGAGTCCTTCAGTGCACCCACTTTTATTTTAATACTCTTACCACTTATTATGTTCTCCATCCCATGTCCTCCTCCTCTAGTTCCATCTCCTCCTCCAGGGCAGCCTATGTTATGCTATAGGGATACAGATGCTGCATCCTTAATGCCCCGTACACACGGTCGGACTTTGTTCGGACATTCCGACAACAAAATCCCAGGATTTTTTCCGATGGATGTTGGCTCAAACTTGTCTTGCATACACACGGTCACACAAAGTTGTCGGAAAATCCGATCGTTCTAAACGCGGTGACGTAACACACGTACGTCGGGACTATAAACGGGGCAGTGGCCAATAGCTTTCATCTCTTTATTTATTCTGAGCATGCGTGGCACTTGTCCGTCGGATTTGTGTACACACGATCGGAATTTCCGACAACGGATTTTGTTGTCGGAAAATTTTATCTCCTGCTCTCCAACTTTGTGTGTCGGAAAATCCGATGGAAAATGTCCGATGGAGCCCACACACGGTCGGAATTTCCGACAACACGCTCCAATCGGACATTTTCCATCGGATAATACGACCGTGTGTACGGGGCATAACAGGCGACTCCAGCAAACTGCTCATTCACACTGTATGGTCCAGAGAACCCGTGTGAGTGAGCCCTTAAAGTGGTAGTAAACTCTGTACTACCACTTGTACCTACAGGTAAGCCTATAATAAGGCTGACCTGTAGGTACTGTGAATATCTCCTAGACTTGCACAATTTAAGAGATATCCAGAGTGAATGCAGCTGATGACATCAAGTCGAAAGGCTTACAGTACTGAACCTTCAGAGCCTGTGCCAGAAACAGCAGCTCCCGTGTGCATGTGCGGGAGTGACATCATTGTACTCATATAGCCAGAGGCCGCGAACCCGGAAGAAAGACTGGGGGAAGATGTCAGCTGTCTCAGCGGCGACATCGCGGCGCTTGAAGGGCTTTGTTCTAAGGTAAGTTTCCCATAATATGCTAGTATGTGATGCATACTAGCACATTATGACATTGTCTTGCAGGATTGTCTTTTTTCTGAAACGCCCAGCACTTTACTACCGCTTTACATTTTTAAATGTTTTTAAACATTTTAAAAAATTATTTTTATACAAATTTTTTTTACAATGTTTAAAAAATATTTACAATGAATTTTTTAAATTAAATTTTTTTTTTTTTACATTTCTTTTACAATGCTGTTGGGGGGGGGGGATCTCTGGTGAGATATCAGGTGTCTAAACCCCGGACATCTCACCTTTGAGAAATGAATAGAGGACACATTCTTTAATTCCTTTCTCTGCAGCTTTATCTGCACTGCAGATGAATGAACAGGAGATAGAGGCTCCTGTTCATTCATAAACTGAAGCATAGTAAACACAGTTTAGTACATTCAGTTATCAATGGACATAGGAGTGATCAGTACCAATCACACACTATGTCCATTCATTCACTAAATGAAGGGGTCAGTAAATGACATATTTACCAGCCCCTTCCACTGCTCTCCATCCTGACAGATGTTCCTGTGTAGCTGCAGCCACTAGCGAGACAGTGAAGCCGGCAGAGCTGTGGGGGGGCCTGGGCACACAGGGAGAGCACAAAGGAGAGAATCTGATGTAGACAGGACAGGGATAGGGATCGGTGTGGCACAGAGGGGCTGTTATAAGAACTATGCCCTATGTGTCTCTCCCTCCAGCAGCTGAAAGCTGGCAGGAGGGAAAAAACCAGCTTTCAGCTGCTTCAGAGAGCCACACAGGGCATCATTACTGTAATTAACCCCCCGCTCCACCGACCTGATCCCCCTCTCTGTCCCCCTACAGGTGGTACCTGCCTGTCAGTGGCCCTGAAGTGGACAAACAATAGAGACTAATGCCGCGTACACACGGTCGGACTTTTCGTCTACAAAAGTCCAACGGACGCTGACGGACTAAAGCTGGCTGGTAATCCGATCGTGTGGTGGGCTTCTCCGGACTTTCAACGGACTTTTTTAGCCTCAAATCCGACGGACTTTAGATTTGAAGCATGCTTCAAATCTTTACGTCGTAAGTACGACGGACCCCGAAGTCCGCTCGTCTGTATGCTAGTCCGACGGACAAAAAAACGACGCATGCTCATAAGCAAAAACTAAACGGAAGCACTCGGTCTAGTAAAAACTAGTGTTCGTATTGTAGGTAGCACATTCATCACGCTGCAAAATCTGTGATCGTTGAATGCAGCGCATTTTATTTCTTCTTTACGAAGGCTCTATAAAGAACGAAGGTGTTTTGCTGTTCATAATCAGAGTTCTCCCAAAACTGATTTCTGGATTCTTTTTCTCTTTGATCTCATGAATGATATAGTATGCATTTTAAAAACAATGTTTCCATACTAATAATACTTTTTCCCCTTTTTTTTTTTTTAGGTTTGTAAAGTTACCACAAAGAACCCATTATTCTGTTTTTTTTTTTTTTTATAGTGATTATTTTTTAGTTTTTAGATAAAGTTAACCCAAAGCACCGTTTTTGGTTACGTAAATTTTTGGATTTTCAAGACTTACCACTTGAACATTATTAACATTAGTAATGTATTTTTGGTGTGTTTTTTTTTTCTAACTCAATGAGATTGTTGTCCCTTGTTAATTTAACATTGTGTGTAAAATCAATGATTTCAAAGAAAAAACATAAAAAGTCTTTTGCTAAACTCAAAAAATGATCCATTTATTCATGGTCAAAATAAAATAAAGAGGAAGTCAACGCTGGAAAAAGTCGGTGTACCAGAAATTGGGATCTTGCGGAGTCCATATAAGAGGGAGCACAATCTGGTCCAAGAATCCCAGAGATCAACAGCACCAGCAGATGATCTAGATGTCCCCAGACTGTGGTCCTACAACAGCCTGCGTCTTCTGTCAGACCAGACTGAACCCAGGTCATCATTTTCTTCTCTTCCCTGCAGCCTTTCCTCACGCTGCCCTGCAGCCTTCCCTGTAGCCTTCTTTTGAGGCTGTGGCTCTGGTGTTTCAGTTGTGGCAGGAGGAGGAGGAGGAGGAGGAGGAGGAGGAGGAGGAGGAGGAGGGGGGGCTGCCTCATGTAGTTGGGTGTTTTGTGTTAGCGTGCCCTGCAGCCCCTTATGGATTGTTTCCCCAAATAGGCGCTCACAAATGAGGCGCTGCTCCCTATTCATCTGAAGAAGCCTGCTGGCTAAGTAGCAGCCATAGGATTCTTCCGCTTCGGGGGGGCTCCTTAAAAAACGGGTGGCCTCTTGCATGAGGCGCAGGGATGCGTCCTGTGTGACCATCCCCTTCCTGGCCCTTTTTTTGGGAAGGTGGAGGGGGAGGCACTTGGGATTCGGTCAGGCTCCTACTGGGCCCAGCCACCTCACTTGGCCCAGCCACCTCACTTGGCCCAGCCACCTCACTTGGCCCAGCCACCTCACTGGGAGCAGCCACCTCACTGGGAGCAGCCACCTCCTGCCTGACACTGGGCCCAGCCTCCTCCAGGATGATGGTGAATCCGGCCTCCTCCAGGCTGTCCATGGGCCTGGTCTCCTCCTGCCTGCCACTTTCCCCACATTCCTCCTGGATGGACTCATCCTGTGTATAAAAAAAGGACAATAGTTTGAGTATATTTTTTTGGGTTCATCAATGACACACAGTTTGCTTCTCATGAATAGCAAATTCAATGTGAATACTTCTCTTT